>NW_020688973.1:296-2357 GCF_002925995.2 Terrapene triunguis | reverse complement strand
GCTGGTGTGGCGTGCTTTAATAGTAAAGGACACCCAGCCTTGGGCTGCGACTGCCCTGCTCCAAGCAATTGGTCCGGAATTGATACTCTCGGTAGGGTCCCGCCAGAGGCCGCATCGTTACAGGGGTCGTCCGGGATTACAACTGGGAACTCAGGACTCGCTTCCTCAGCTAGGGGAAGGATGTGACCACACACCTTCTGGGTGTGGTGGTGTGTCCCAGCTAGTGGCACCAAGACCACTTAGAGGGAGAGATAAAACGAGTCTTCTCTACAGCCATAGCTAACAGCCAGGTGGCTTTTAGCTCATGCTGTAGAGGCCCATGCACTAAGCTCCAGAGGTCTCCGGTTCGATCCCGGCCACCAACGAGTCGCCGACCGAGATCTGTCAGCATTACAGAGGCAGCTGCCACCCCAAGAAGGAGAGAGCTGCCATGCCACGCCCGGCCGCGAAGAGTGCCAAGCACCCTTCAGAGCTTCCTGTGATAAACTGCAAACTTTGGACAATAGCCCTGGGCTCCCCCACCATCTGCCGCGCCCTTCCCCCCCAAAGGGCCGAAACCCTGACCACTAGGCAACATCCCCATGAGCGAAGGCCATCCGTCTTCCAAAGTTTGCAGAGGATGCAGGAGCAGAAAGGGGAGAGCGGATGAGGGTGGCTCTTGGGAAGAGGGATGGAGGGAGCCTTCTGGGAATCTGTTTACCGCCATCAACCCAATGATCAGATCATTGATGCCTAGAATCTTCCTTGACGTGTTGTAATTGATTGGATCTCGATTTTAAAACGGTTCCCACATTTGCAGACGGAGAAATGTCACCTCATATGGAAGCTGTTCCATACCCCTAATCATTTTGGTTGCCCTTTTCTGTACCTTTTCCAATTCCAATTCTTTTTGAGATGGGGGACCAGCTCCAGTATTCAAGCTGTGGGCATACCCTGGATTTCTAGAGAGGCAATATTACATTTCTGTCTTGCTATCTATCCCTTTCCTAATGACTTCCCAACATTTTGTTCGCTTTTTTGACTGCCGATGCACATTGAGTGGACGTTTTCAGAGAACTATCCACAATGACGCCAAGATCTTTCTTAGGTTGTAAGAGCTAATTTAGACCCCATCATTTTAGATGTAGAGTTGGGATCATGTTTTTCAATGTGCATTACTTTGCATTTATCAACGTTGAATTTCATCTGCCTTTTTGTTGCCCAGTCACTCAGTTTGGTGAGATCCCTTTGTCACACTTTGCACTCTCTTTTGGACTTAACTAACTTGAGTTGGTTTGTATCAGCTGCAAATGTTGCCACCTCACTGTTTACCCCTTTTTCCAGATCACTTAGGAGTATGTTGAACAGAACGGTCCCAGTACAGACCCCAGGGGGACACCACTATTTACCTCTCTCCATTCTGAAAACTGACCACTTAGACCCTTTCTTTCTTGCCTTTGAACCAGTTACCTAGCCCAGAGAGGACCTTCCATCTTATCCCATTTTGCTTCAGAGCCTTTGGGGTGGGACCTTGTCAAAGGTTTTCTGAAAATCTAAGTACACTATATCCACGGGATCACCTTTATCCACATGCTTGTAGACTCCCTCAAAGAATTCTAGTAGATTTGTGAGGCATGATTTTCCTTTACTGAAACCACGTTCTCTCTTCCCCAACAGATTGTGTTTATCTCTGTGTCTAATAATTGTGCTCTTTATTATAATTTCACCCAATTTGCCTGGTACTGAAGTTAGCATTAGTGGCCTGTAATTGCGGGGAGCGTCTCTGGAGCGTTTTTTATGCATTGGTGTCATATTAGCTCTCCTCCAGGCATCTGGTATGGAAGCTGATTTAAAGGACAGGTTACATACCACAGTTAGTTAGTTAGTTAGTACGGCAATTTCACATTTGAGTTTCTTCAGAACTCTTGGGTGGATACTATCTAGTTCCGGTGACTTAGTGCTGTTTAATTTATCAATTTGTTCCAAAACCTCCTTATAGAATAGTCAAGTCATGATCACTGGCCCCAGAGCAACCACGGCCATCCAGTCCAGTGATCAGTTCATCGTTATCCACCACAAGGA
>NW_020688973.1:0-286 GCF_002925995.2 Terrapene triunguis | reverse complement strand
TGGCCTCTTTCTATTGTCCCCCTAATAATTGTCCCAAGGCACACTTCCCGTGATGCTAAATAATATAGGGTAGAAACACTGCATTGGGTCTGCCACAGAAATCCTGTGTGAACTCGGGCAAGTCTCTTCATCTCTCTGTACTTCAGTTCCCTATTTATCAAGTGGACATAATAATACTTCCTTGCCTTGGGTCTGCTTAGAGAGAAGCCCTAAATTGCTGGGAGGGAGTCAGAGGCTAGAGTAGTTAAGACTTAGAAGGCAGGATCATATAGTATCTATCTATCTA
>NW_020688972.1:2961-3748 GCF_002925995.2 Terrapene triunguis | reverse complement strand
GGGATGGGTGCCTAGGTGATGGCCGGGGGGGGGGGTGTCTGGTGCCCAGGTGCAGGGCTCCCGCCCTTTGCTCTGTGCCCCCCCCCCCCGCCCCCTCCCCCTGGCCGGCCCCCCCCGGGGCCCCCAAGGGCCCCCCCCCCCCCCCCCCCCGGAAGTTTTCATGTACCTGCTCTGCCTGCGTCCAAGATTGTCCTCCCCTCCCAGAGAATGAACCCAGGCGTCCTGGCTCCCCCACCCCCACTTCAGCCCCATTCCTCTCCCAGAGCCTGGGAATGAACCCAGGAGTCCTGGCTCCCAGCCCTGCCCCGGGGCCCAGCGGGGGGGGAGGGGGTTTGCTGTATGTAACCAGCCCATGCGGCACCATCTGCTCTTGTCCCCCCTCCCCCTCAAGTCCTCAGCAGGCCATATGCTCCTGCCCCAGAGCATTGTGGGAACGGGCTGCTGCGGGGGTGAGAGCCGAGCCCCGGCCCCCCCAGCACTGACAACCCCCCATCCCCGCCGCACGGCCCCCGGGCCCACGCCGGGACACAGCCATCGCCCTGTGCGGCCGCATCACACGGACCCTTGGAACCCGCACAACAGACAACACGTCACGCGCTCCCCGTGCACCCCCATCGCCGTGCACCCCCGGCACAGCACACTCCCAGCACAGCGCACACCCCTGTGCACACCCGGCACAGCGCACACCCGGCACAGCGCACACCCGGCATAGCGCACACCCTGTGCACACCCAGCACAGCGCACACCTGGCACAGCGCACACCTGGCACAGCGCACACCCCTGTGCA
>NW_020688972.1:549-2951 GCF_002925995.2 Terrapene triunguis | reverse complement strand
ACCTGGCACAGCGCACACCCCTGTGCACACCTGGCACAGCGCACACCCTGCATAGGGCACACCCCTGCGCACACCCGGCACAGTGCACACCTCGCACAGCGCACCCCCCCTGTGCACACCCGGCACAGCATACACCCGGCACAGCGCATCCCCCATGTGCACACCCGGAACAGCGCACACCCGGCACAGTACACACCCGGCACAGCACACACCCGGCACAGCGTATCCCCCGTGTGCACACCCAGCACAGCGCACACCCCTGTGCATACCCGGCACAGCACACACCCAGCACAGCACACCCCTATGCACAGCCCCCTCCCAGTCCTGTTGGTGCCCCTCACTCCTGACCCGCAGCCCACGGTTCTCCCACCCTAGGGGGAGCCCTGGATTCACTCTACGTGGGGGGAGGGGCCGAGCCCCACTGAGGTCTGGGCTGTGGGGAGGGACTGAGGAGGGATCCGAGCTGTCCAAGGGGAGCTGGAGGAAGACGCCTCGCTATCATGGGCAGTGGGGGTGGGGGGGTGACTGGGGAGGGGCTGGTGCCCCCCGGCTGCGATCGGGATGGGGCAGGGCGGGGGCATGACGAAGTGGGAATTGAACCCTACACGTGCCTCGGTTTCCCCAGCATGCGCAGGGTTCGCTGGGGGTGGAAGGGGCGGCTGGCGCTGGGGCTGTGAGCTGGCTCAGGGCGCTGGAGAAGACGAGGGCAGATCCAGTCACCCCGGACGTGGACCCCTCAAAACCAACCTCCCGAGGAAGATGGGCCCCCCTGCCTCACCTTGGGGGGCTGAGCCGCATCTCCCCAGCTCGGGCAGAAAGGACTGGGGCAGGGATTCCATGGGGCTGGGTGAGGTGTGGGGCTGGGATCACCATGGGGCAGCTGTGGTGTGGGGCTGGGATCCTGTGGGGCAGGGTGTGGTGTGGGGCTGGTATCACCATGGGGCAGGGTGTGGTGTGGGGCTGGGATCCTGTGAGGCTGGGATCCTGTGGGGCAGGGTGTGGGGTGGTGCTGGTATCACCATGGGGCAGGGATCCCGTGGGGCAGGGCTGGGGGGGGCTGCGGGAAGCAGTCAGGGCCCCCCTGACCTGGGACTGGGGACACAGCGCTGGGCTCTCCGGGCTCCCTGGGGGTCTGGCTCAGGGTGTCTCGTTGCCTGGAGCTCATGGGGCTGCAGGCCCAGGAGGGGGAGAAGCCGTGGGGCTGACCCTGGTGGGAGCGTGACACCTGGCGGGAGGAAATCTGGCCACTACAGTGGTTTAGGGCTGGGCCCCATGGGGCTGGCGGGGGCAGGGCATGAGGCTGGGGCAGGGCATGAGGCTGGCATCACCGTGGGGCAGGGCGCGGGGCAGGGCACGGGGCTGGGATCCCCTTGGGACAGGGTGCGGGGCTGGGATCCCCATGGGGCAGGGCACGGGGCCCCCTACCTGCCCGGTTGATCTCGATGATCTCCTCCTGGGCCAGGGGGCAGGCGTCGGCGGTGGGGGGGCCGGGCCGGGGGCCGGGGGCTCCCTCGGGCTTGCAGTAGTTGGGCGAGCCGGGCTGGGGCGCTCGGGGGATGTGTCTGTTCTTCTTCTTGGGCAGCTTCTGCTTGGCCATGGCCAGGGAGTAGTACATGCCGAAGTTGTTGACGATGACGGGCACGGGCATGGCGATGGTCAGCACCCCGGCCAGGGCGCACAGCGCCCCCACCAGCATGCCCGACCAGGTCATGGGGTACATGTCTCCGTAGCCCAGCGTGGTCATGGTCACCACGGCCCACCAGAACCCGATGGGGATGTTCTTGAAGTTGGTGTGCTTGCTGCCCGTGATGTCGTCCGGGTCGGCCCCGATGCGCTCGGCGTAGTAGATCATGGTGGCGAAGATCAAGACGCCCAAGGCCAGGAAGATGATGAGGAGCAAGAATTCGTTGGTGCTGGCTCGGAGCGTGTGGCCCAGCACCCGCAGCCCCACGAAGTGCCGGGTCAGCTTGAAGATCCGCAGGATCCGCACGAAACGCACCACCCGCAGGAAGCCCAGCACGTCCTTGGCCGCCTTGGAGGACAGGCCCCGCAGGCCCACCTCCAGGTAGAAGGGCAGGATGGCCACAAAATCGATGACGTTGAGGCTGCTCTTGACGAACTCCAGCTTGTCCGGGCAGAAGCAGACGCGCATGAGGAACTCGAAGGTGAACCAGATCACGCAGGCCCCCTCCACGTAGGTGAGGAACGGCTCCGTCTCCACCTCCAACGCCACCTGGGTGGTCGTCCCGTTGGCCACCGCCACCGTCTCCGTCTTGTTGATGATGCGGTTGAAGGCCTCGTGAGTCTCCAGGCAGAAGGTGGTGATGGAGAGGAGGATGAAGAAGAGGGAGGCGAAGGCCACGTACTGGAGAGGGGGTGGGGGAGGGCCGAGGGGCGGACGG
>NW_020688972.1:0-449 GCF_002925995.2 Terrapene triunguis | reverse complement strand
GATGGGAGCCGGCGCCCCCTAGAGGGGACAGGCCCCGTGCCCCATTCCCCGCCCCCCTGAGCCAGGCAGTCCCTGCCTTGGGGCCGGATGGGAGCCGGTGCCCCCTAGAGGGAAAGAACCCAGGCATCCTGGACTCCTCCCCCCACCCTTTCCAATGGCTCCATTTAGACCCAGAGGTCACCCTGGGCAGAAGGATCCGGGCAGTGGGAGCATTCGCACATGGGGGGGGGGGGGGGGGGGGTTTGTGGGGTAACATGGAGCCCCCCCAGAATTCCAGTGGGAGGGGGCAACCCTCAGCCCCCTGCTCCCCCCCAGCGAATGAGCACCAATATCTCTGCTTAAGACAGGGGAGACACCAAACAGAGTGGGGGAGAGAACCCAGGCGTCCTGGCTCCCAGCTCTGTTAATTGGGGAGATGATCAGAACCCAACGGGGGGTGGGGGGGGGAG
>NW_020688971.1:0-2546 GCF_002925995.2 Terrapene triunguis | reverse complement strand
CTCTTTCCAGGTCCTGAGCAGTTTTCCCTGTGACCCGGAAGGGGGGGCATTTTATAGGCGGGTGCGATCCTGTCTGCACCCGGTGGACAGTCAGATTAGTGCGTCCAGGCTGGTTGGAAAACAGCTGTCGGTACAGATGCAGCACCCCTCCGATCTCAGCTTGCTGGGCCGGGGTCAGCTGATCAGAGAGGGGAATTGCTTCCAGGGGGGAGCCAGCTCTTGTCCCAGGGAATAGATCTACTAAAGGGTCATCTCCCTGCCCCTCCCAATGTCCACACACAGCCAACACCACATTCCCTCTGTCGTGATATGGCTTCATCATATTCACATGGTACACCCGGTGGCGGTGTGCCCGGTTCGACAGCTCCACCACATAGTTTACCTCGTTTAGTTGCTTGACAACCTTGAAGGGCCCTTCCCAGGCGGCCTGGAGTTTGTTTTTCCTCACGGGGATGAGGACCATCACCTGATCCCCGGTGGCGAAGGCGCGGGCCTGCGCCGTGCGATCATACCAGACCTTCTGCTTCCTCTGGGCTCTGGCCAGATTTTCCCTGGCCAGGCTCATGAGCTCGGCAAGTCTTTCCCGGAAGGTCAGGACATACTCCACCACCGACTCTCCATCGGAAGTGGCCTTCCCCTCCCATTCGGCTCTCATCAGGTCTAGGGGCCCCCTTACCCGCCTTCCATATAACAGTTCGAAAGGTGAAAACCCGGTAGACTCCTGGGGTACCTCCCTGTACGCGAACAGCAGGTGAGGTAAGTACTTGTCCCAGTCCTGTGGGTGCTGGTTCATAAATGTTTTCAGCATCATTTTTAGCGTCCCATTGAACCTCTCCACCAGCCCGTTGGATTGGGGGTGATACGCCGAGGCCCAGTTGTGCCGGACCCCACATTTCTCCCACAAGCACCGGAGTAGGGCCGACATGAAGTTGGACCCTTGGTCCGTCAAGACTTCGTTGGGGAACCCCACTCGGCTGAAAATGGTCAGCAGCGCATCTGCCACAGTGTCTGCCTCGATGGACGATAAGGGCACTGCCTCGGGGTAGCGGGTGGCGAAATCTACCACCACCAGAATGTATTTCTTCCCTGACCGGGTCGTCTTGCTGAGAGGTCCCACTATGTCCATGGCCACCTTCTGGAAAGGCTCCTCTATGATGGGCAAAGGTCTCAACGCCGCTTTCCCCTTGTCCCGGGCCTTCCCCACCCTCTGACAGGGGTCACAGGATCGGCAGTACTGTCGGACGTTGGTAAAGACCCCAGGCCAGTAAAAGTTCTGTAGCAGCCTCTGCCTGGTGCGCCGGATTCCCTGGTGCCCTGCGAGAGGGATGTCATGGGCCAGGTACAGTAGCTTGTGGCGAAACTTCTGGGGAACCACCAGCTGCCTCCTGACCCCCCAGGACTCCACTTCCCCTGGGGGAGCCCACTCTCGGTATAGGAATCCCTTCTCCCATAGGAACCTCTTCTTGCAACCTCTCATCATGGTCTGTACCACACTGAGGTCAGCCAGGTCCCTTAGCTTCCGCAGGGAGGGGTCCTTCTGCAACTCGGCCTGGAACTCGGCGGCTGGGGAAGGGACGGGAACCTGCTCCCTCTCGTCGGCGGGGTCAGGAGCCACAGCCACCCCGAGCCTTGTCCTTGGGTGTTCCCTCCCCACCAGGGTAGGGTTCTGTGCCTCCGATGTGACATCCTTCCCAAGGTCAGGGCGTAGTGCCCCTCGCCGGCTCTGGCTACGGGTCACGACTAAGGCGGTCTGGGGGTTGCTTGGCCAGTCCTCTAGGTCCCCCCCCATCAACACCTCAGTGGGCAAATGGTGGTGTACTCCCACGTCCTCCTTGGCCCCCCATTTCAGGTGTACCCTTGCCACGGGCACCTTGAATGGGGTCCCGCCCACCCCTGTCAGGGTCAGGAAGGCGTTGGGTACCACCCGATCTGGGGCCACCACCTCGGGCCGGGCCAGTGTCACCTCTGCGCCCGTGTCCCAGTATCCATAAACTTCCTTCCCATCCACCTCCAGGGGAACAAGGCACTCGCTCCGCAGGGGCAGCCCCGCGCCCACCCTGTAAACGGAGAACTTTGAGTCCGGAGCATCCAGCCCCCCAGAGAAGCTGGCCTGGGGCCCTTCTCTCTCTCGAGCAGTTGATAAGCTGCCAGCCCCCCCTGCCTGGGAAGCCGGCCCCTCGTCCGTCTGGGCCTCTACCAAGTTAACCCGGTGTGGGTTCGGTCTGCTCAGTCTGTCCTTGAACTTGGGGCACTGGGCCCGAATGTGGCCTCTTCGGCCGCAGTAATAGCAGCTCATGTCCCGTGGGTCCCCTCGAGCCGGTCGGTTGTCCCTGACGCTGGGCACTCCCCTTGGGAGGGGATTCCCCATATTCCCCCTTTGGGAGGTACCCGGGTGACTCTCTCTCTGCATCGCGGCGGGCCTGCTCCTTTGGGACTCCTCCCTGCCAGCCCCTGACCGGCTCTTCACAAACTCATCGGCCAGCCGGCCGGCATGTCGCGGGTTCTCTGGTTTTTTGTCCCTCAACCACAGCCTCAGGTCGGATGGG
>NW_020688970.1:0-4304 GCF_002925995.2 Terrapene triunguis | reverse complement strand
AGTTATGTAACAAACAAAAAAAACCTACATTTGTAAACTGTGCTTTCATAGATTCATAGATTCTAGGACTGGAAGGGACCTCGAGAGGTCATCGAGTCCAGTCCCCTGCCCGCATGGCAGGACCAAATACTGTCTAGACCATCCCTGATAGACATTTATCTAACCTACTCTTAAATATCTCCAGAGATGGAGATTCCACAACCTCCCTAGGCAATTTATTCCAGTGTTTAACCACCCTGACAGTTAGGAACTTTTTCCTAATGTCCAACCTAGACCTCCCTTGCTGCAGTTTAAGCCCATTGCTTCTTGTTCTATCCTTAGAGGCTAAGGTGAACAAGTTTTCTCCCTCCTCCTTATGACACCCTTTTAGATACCTGAAAACTGCTATCATGTCCCCTTTCAGTCTTCTCTTTTCCAAACTAAACAAACCCAATTCTTTCAGCCTTCCTTCATAGGTCATGTTCTCAAGACCTTTAATCATTCTTGTTGCTCTTCTCTGGACCCTTTCCAATTTCTCCACATCTTTCTTGAAATGCGGTGCCCAGAACTGGACACAATACTCCAGCTGAGGCCTAACCAGAGCAGAGTAGAGTGGAAGAATGACTTCTCGTGTCTTGCTCACAACACACCTGTTAATACATCCCAGAATCACGTTTGCTTTTTTTGCAACAGCATCACACTGTTGACTCATATTTAGCTTGTGGTCCACTATAACCCCTAGATCCCTTTCTGCCGTACTCCTTCCTAGACAATCTCTTCCCATTCTGTATGTGTGAAACTGATTTTTTCTTCCTAAGTGGAGCACTTTGCATTTGTCTTTGTTAAACTTCATCCTGTTTAACTCAGACCATTTCTCCAATTTGTCCAGATCATTTTGAATTATGACCCTGTCCTCCAAAGCAGTTGCAATCCCTCCCAGTTTGGTATCATCCGCAAACTTAATAATCGTACTTTCTATACCAATATCTAGTCATTAATGAAGATATTGAACAGAGCCGGTCCCAAAACAGACCCCTGCGGAACCCCACTCGTTATGCCTTTCCAGCAGGATTGGGAACCATTAATAACAACTCTCTGAGTACGGTTATCCAGCCAGTTATGCACCCACCTTATAGCAGCCCCATCTAAATTGTATTTGCCTAGTTTGTCAATAAGAATATCATGCGAGACCGTATCAAATGCCTTACTAAAGTCTAGGTATACCACATCCACAGCTTCTCCCTTATCCACAAGACTCGTTATCCTATTGAAGAAAGCTATCAGATTGGTTTGACACGATTTGTTCTTTACAAATCCATGCTGGCTGTTCCCTATCACCTTACCACCTTCCAAGTGTTTGCAGATGATTTCCTTAATTACTTGCTCCATTATCTTCCCTGGCACAGAAGTTAAACTAACTGGTCTGTAGTTTCCTGGGTTGTTTTTATTTCCCTTTTTATAGATGGGCACTATATTTGCCCTTTTCCAGTCTTCTGGAATCTCTCCCGTCTCCCATGATTTTCCAAAGATAATAGCTAGAGGCTCAGATACCTCCTCTATTAGCTCCTTGAGTATTCTAGGATGCATTTCATCAGGCCCTGGTGACTTGCAGGCATCTAACTTTTCTAAGTGATTTTTAACTTGTTCTTTTTTTATTTTATCTGCTAAACCTACCCCCTTCCCATTAGCATTCACTAGGTTAGGCATTCCTTCAGACTTCTCGGTGAAGACCGAAACAAAGAAGTCATTAAGCATCTCTGCCATTTCCAAGTTTCCTGTTACTGTTTCTCCCTCTTCACTAAGCAGTGGGCCTACCCTGTCTTTGGTCTTCCTCTTGCTTCTAATGTATTGATAAAAAGTCTTCTTGTTCCCCTTTATTCCCTTAGCTAGTTTGAGCTCATTTTGTGCCTTTGCCTTTCTAATCTTGCCCCTGCATTCCTGTGTTGTTTGCCTATATTCATCCTTTGTAATCTGTCCTAGTTTCCATTTTTTATATGACTCCTTTTTATTTTTTAGATCATGCAAGATCTCGTGGTTAAGCCAAGGTGGTCTTTTGCCACATTTTCTATCTTTCCTAACCAGCGGAATAGCTTGCTTTTGGGCCCTTAATAGTGTCCCTTTGAAAAACTGCCAGCTCTCCTCAGTTGTTTTTCCCCTCAGTCTTGATTCCCATGGGACCTTACCTATCAGCTCTCTGAGCTTACCAAAATCCGCCTTCCTGAAATCCATTGTCTCTATTTTGCTGTTCTCCCTTCTACCCTTCCTTAGAATTGCAAACTCTATGATTTCATGATCACTTTCACCCAAGCTGCCTTCTACTTTCAAATTCTCAACGAGTTCCTCCCTATTTGTTAAAATCAAGTCTAGAACAGCTTCCCCCCTAGTAGCTTTTTCAACCTTCTGAAATAAAAAGTTGTCTGCAATGCAGTCCAAGAATTTGTTGGATAGTCTGTGCCCCGCTGTGTTATTTTCCCAACATATATCCGGATAGTTGAAGTCCCCCATCACCACCAAATCTTGGGCTTTGGATGATTTTGTTAGTTGTTTAAAAAAAGCCTCATCCACCTCTTCCACCTGGTTAGGTGGCCTGTAGTAGACTCCTAGCATGACATCACCCTTGTTTTTTACCCCTTTTAGCCTAACCCAGAGACTCTCAACACTTCCGTCTCCTATGTCCATCTCTACCTCAGTCCAAGTGTGTACATTTTTAATATATAAGGCAACACCTCCTCCCTTTTTCCCCTGTCTATCCTTCCTGAGCAAGCTGTATCCATCCACACCAACATTCCAATCATGTGTATTATCCCACCAAGTTTCAGTGATGCCAACAATGTCATAGTTGTATTTATTTATTAGCACTTCCAGTTCTTCCTGCTTATTACCCATACTTCTCGCATTTGTATATAGGCATCTAAGATACTGGTTTGATCTTTCCTCCCGGTTTTGTCCTGACCCTCCTTTCTCTCTGCCAATATAGCCCACACTCCCTCTCGTCTCCGACCCATCTCCCAGGTCTCCATGTTCCCCACTTACCTGCGGGCTTTGCTCACCTGTCCCCGTCGAACCTAGTTTAAAGCCCTCCTCACTAGGTTAGCCAGTCTGTGTCCAAATAGGGTCTTTCCCCTCCTCGAAAGGTGAACACCATCTCTGCCTAGCAGTCCTTCCTCAAATAGCATCCCGTGGTCTAGGAAGCCAAAGCCCTCCTGGCGACACCATCTTCGCAGCCAGGCATTCACCTCCATGATGCATCTGTCTCTGCCCGGGCCCCTACCTTTGACAGGAAGAATCGAAGAGAATACCACCTGCGCTCCAAACTCCTTCACCCGTACTCCCAGAGCCCTGTAGTCACTCTTGATCCGCTCAGTGTCACACCGCGCAGTATCATTTGTGCCCACATGGATGAGTAGCATGGGGTAGTAGTCAGAGGGCTGGATAATCCTCGACAATGCCTCCGTAACGTCTCGGATACGGGCTCCCGGCAGGCAGCATACCTCCCGAGATGAAATGTCAGGGCGACAGATGGGCGCCTCCGTCCCCCTCAGCAGAGAGTCTCCGACCACCACTACCCTACGTTTCCTATTCGCAGTGGTGGCAGCAGACCTCCCAGCCTTAGGGGTACGAGGCTTCTCCTCCTTTACTGTAGGGGGTGATGCCTTCTTTCCTGTATCAAGAAGAGCATAACGGTTACCTATTACCACAGCGGGAGGGTTCGGAGCAGGGGTGGAGCACTGCCTGCTGCCAGAAGTAACCAGCTGCCAGTGTCCACCCTGAGCCATCTCCTCCTCCACCAGTGGTGTATCAGCAGTCCTGTGTCCTGGGACAGCTACCTCAGCTGTCTCCACATGGACACTGTCCAGGAATTGCTCGTGGATTCGGATGCTTCTCAACCTAGCCACCTCCTCCTGTAGCTCTCCCACCTGCTGCCTGAGAGATTCCACCAGCAGGCACCTTTCACATTGGATGGTCCCCCCAGCCTGGATATCAGTAAGTGGAAATTGCAAGTTACAGTCTCTGCAAAACCACACCAGGATCTGGGTAGAAGCATCCATGCTCAGGCGCTCTGTCTGGCTACAGGCGCAGGTGGAGGAGACAGAAGCAGTGCTGGCACAGGTGTTGCGGGTCTTCCTAACCATCGTAAGCCTCCCTCTGTCAAACTCCCGTCTGCAGCCCCCTGTCCGCTGAAAGGGTTGTTTAAGCAAGAAGTTTAAAGTTTTAAGGGGAATAAAGGGAAAACAGATAGAACCGGCAAGGGACCCTCGCCCCTTCCCACTCCCCTTCCAAACTCCCTTGCGAAACTCCCTGTTAGCAGCCCCTGGTCGCTTGTG
>NW_020688969.1:0-3223 GCF_002925995.2 Terrapene triunguis | reverse complement strand
CTAGCCCTTGTAGCTTTCCCAGAAATCCTCCCCAAGTGAACTGAATGTCCCCGTGAAGTGCTGTCCACTGTGTCTGGTCATTTTGTGCATTTTTCAAATGTATGTTTCTTTTAACTCCCCAGGCGTCTCTGTCAGTGTAGTGCTGAGTCCTGCCTCCTGCTGCTCTGGGTCTGAATGCCCAGAGACCATAAATAACAGAATATGCTGACCATGACAGACATAGAAACATCCCTTTCAGAGGGATACAGGGGCCAAAGGGGAAGGTGTGAGAGAATCCCCTGCCTAGGATTTTTAAAGTCATTCTCCCTCCTGCACACGCAGCTCTCCGTGAAAGGACCCCGGGCTCCATCCACGTCCCTGACCAGCCCTTTTCCTTATTTTCATACAGAAACAAACAAAAACCGAGAGACAGAAGATTGTGTCTGAATTTCAGCAACTGCGGCAGTTCCTGGAGGAACAAGAGCGACTCCTGCTGGCCCAGCTGGAGAAGCTGGACGAGGAGATTGTGAAGATACAGAATGAAAATGTCAGTCAACTCTCCGAGCAGATTTCCCATCTCAGTGAGCTGATCAGTGAGATGGAGGGGAAGTGTCAGAAGCCAACAAGTGAATTTTTGCAGGTGAGACTGAATGAGAAACATAGGTTGGTGCTTCAGGGCAGCCAGCTCCCGCGCTCAGTGCCGCCCGCCAGCAGCCCTGCCAATCAACTCCTTCCCCTCACTCCAGCGCCTCCCACCTGCTGCGATCAGCTGTTCTGGGACGCTGGGAGGGAGGGGGAGGAGCAGGGAGGGAGTGTGCTCACAAGAGGAGGCAGGGAAGAGGCAGGGTGGCGGTTGAGACGGAGTGGGAGCAGGAAGAGTTGGGCTGGGGTGTGGCATGGAGGAAGGGATGTGGTGGGGGTGGGGCGTGGGATTGAGCACCCCCAGGGATAATTGGAAACCAGCAGCTGTCATTAGAAACATGCCAGATCCCCACACAGGGAAGGGAGGGCTCCTGAATCATAAGCACAGGAGTCCAGCCATCGGAAACCATGGTGTAACTCGGCGTGTGCATTGCTGACATGTGAATAACTATTATTCTTGGCAGAGTCACAGACACAGAGATATGAGAGATGGAAAAGCCCCATTAGCTCAGAGAATCCATGACCCCGGGGCCAGGGCAGGGCCTTTCTTCCCCATATTTGTAAAATCTCTTCCCTGGAATCCTGTGTGTGTGTCAGAGGGGACTGAAATTCTTTTGTCTCTCTCTCTTCTAGGATATTAGAAGCACCTTGAGCAGGTACGTGGCTCTCTCTCACTCCCCCTCACACTTCACAGCGCTGGGAAATGGCTTGGTGGTGATGTTAGCACTGCATCTCCCCAGGGCTCTACATCCAAATGTGTGGGGAAGGTCACATGTTGGATACGAATCTCTCTGATCAACTTCATCCTGAGGTTCTCACCCTTGTATAGAAGACTCTGGAATTCTCCATTCCGTGATAAAGACTGACCTCAAGTATTTCCTAGGGATGTCACCTCTCTGAGGGATTGGCTTCCTCAGGATTGTGGGGATGGAATATGGGCCTGTCACTGCTGGGGCACTGGTCACTATTCAGCCAAGGGCAGCAGTGGAGAAGAGTCTTTCCCACCTGAGGACTCTGTGGAGACCTGTGTGGAATGAGCTGGGGAGGGGGGAGTTGGTGTCTGAGTTTAATTCCTAGAAGGCAGATTTCTACAGCACTTCACCTGGGAACCTCCTGTCACTCAGAGCATGGAGGCCAAGGAGTGAATTGGCCACAGAGACTCAATTCCCCTTTTGTCCCCAGAGCTGATCTCTCCAGACCAGAGTTGAAGAATATTAATGAGTCCTTTGAAGGGAAGGTTGCACGGCCATGGGCTGTGTTGCACCTGCTCTGAGGCTGGGAGAAGTCGAGGAATTCTAACTCCAGGCCCATTAGAGCAGCGACTCACTAGCCAGAACTTATAACGAGTCACACAGTGAAATATAATGACTTGAAATTGTTTCTCTCCAGGTGTGAGAAGGGGAAGTTCCATCAGCCAGAGGAGATTTCTCCTGAACTGGAAGAGCGAGTCAGTGGTTTCTCCCAGAAAATGATTGTGCTATTGGAGACTCTGGGGAAGTTCAAAGGTACCTAGAAGGGATCTAGGAATGGAAATTGGGAGGAGCCTCTGAGACTGAGGGAGGAGAGTGGCTCTGGCCAATTGGTTCACAATTAGATGACGCTTCTATTTAATTGTTGGGTGAGAATGTCATGCATTTGGGCTCCAAGTCACTCAGGTTGATTAATTCAAACCTTTATTTCTACCAAAAATATGTCTTGCCATGACAATTACTGTTAAAGAAAGAAATGACTCAGACTCATCGACTTTAAGGGCAATAAGGACCATCATGATCATCCAGTCTGACCTCCTGCACATTTCAGGCCACAGAACGTCACCCACCCACTCCTGCAATAGATCCCTAACCTCTGACTGAGTTACTGGAGTCCTTAAATCATGATTTAAAGCTTTCAGATCAGAGAATCCACCACTGACACTAGTTTAAATCTGCAAGTGACCCATGCCCCACAACCACAGAGGAAGGCAGAAAACCCCCCAGGCTCTCTGCCAATCTGACTTGGGAGGAAATTCCTTCCAGACCCCAAATATGGTGGTCAGTTGAATACCGAGCATTTTGGCAAGACCCAACAGTGAGACATATGGCAAAGAATTTTCTATAACACAGAGCCCTCCCTATCTACTGCCCCATCACCAGCCATGGGACACATATTTCAAAGGCGGACCCAGCCCATCACTGAGCTCTGGTCCCATACGGCAGCTAGTCTGGGCCAAATAGGCTGTAGGGGGAAGGAGAAAGCCCCTCCCCCATGGTCAGGGATCCGTCCAGCACAGGAGCCTCTGGTACCTCCTCCACAGCAGCTGCAGGCACAAGGTGGGTTCCTGAGAGGGCTGGGAATGGGGTGGGAGTGGTGAGGGCGGATGGAAGAGGAAGGGGGGTAGACAAGGGACAGAGCGACATGGGCAGTGTAAAGCTGGGCCTCTGAAACTCTGCACGCTGGCCAAGACAGATGGGGGCCATTGTAATAGGGATGAATATGTCCCATTGTGTCAATCTTCCCCCCACTTCAATTTCCACATTTATAAAATGCTTTTACTATTATTTCTTTTTCTGCCTGTGGAGGACAAGGCCCCGTCCTGCTGCTCTCTGTAGAGACGCTGAGTAAA
>NW_020688968.1:0-1990 GCF_002925995.2 Terrapene triunguis | reverse complement strand
GAGCTGATTTCCAACAACTGGAGAGCTGGTCTAAACTTTTCCTACCAGCTCTACAGACAAATGATCTAACCTGAAGAAAGAAAGGTTATTTTAGCCAAAGGAGTTACTCACAATAAAGTAAAGTATCAGGGGGTAGCCGTGTTAGTCTGTATCCACAAAAACAACAAGGAGTCCAGTGGCACCTTAAAGACTAACAGATTTATTTGGGCATAAGTTTTCATGGGTAGAAAACCACACTCCATGCATCTGAAGAAGTGAGTTTTTTACCCACGAAAGCTTATGCCCAAATAAATCTGTTAGTCTTTAAGGTGCCACTGGACTCCTTGTTATAATAATGTAGTTTGACCACAAGCATAACAAAAGAGTTTAGATTAGATTAGATTAGTTTAGATTAGATAATAAACTTGCCATCCAGTAGTTACCAACCAATCCATAGTTCATGAATAAACTTAACCCAATGAATAATCTTTACAGAAATCGGAGTAAAGGTAGAACCAATAGATATAATTCACAGTAATATTAGTGGGGCTCAACGAATTTCCTATTTTTGCAGGATAGACAGGTTATCAGTGGAGTAGAAATTCCTATACCAAACAGGAGATGTAGGAGCCAAACTTTCTTTTGGTGCAAATCCATTGACTTAATGGAGTTACATGAGCAGAGGATTTACCCCAAGCCATGTAACCACTATCTGATGAGACTGTCTGTGAGCTAGTCTGTCCTCACTAGGAGGAAACAGGCAGGTTTGTATCTCTAGAATTCCTGCCTGGCTCATAGTTATTGTCAGCAAACATATTTACATCCTGATTCTGCGACCCTTGTGTCCAATGAGCAAGATCCTTGGCTGGTGTGAAACCGAATAGCTCCTTTGACCTCAGGGGTGTACTCCAGGAGCAAGGGGCTACTCAGAATGATTTAGGAGAATGGCAAAATCTTGTATTTTTCCAATGAAACATCTGCCCGTATCCATGCCTACCTGGATTCACCGTTAATTTTGTGCCTTTGCCAAAGGTGAGTTTCCAGTTCGATCCAGAAGCCACACAGTGACATACCCAGTAACAAAAACCCTAGCGCTGGGATTTCAAAGCACGCCTACTGAGGAAGACTCATAGATTTTTAAGGCCAGAAGGGACCATTAGAACATCCAGTCTGACCTACATGGAATTTCAGTGGGGATTGGGCACCTAATTCCCTTAGGCTCTTTTGAACACCTCAGCTCCATTTTACTGTCTACTTCTCCTCCTGAATCTAGTCTCACAAATGAAAGCAACAGATCAATAAAAAGTGAGGCAAATGAAAAAGACTGCCAAGCAATTCTTCATAGAAAAAACATCTTTTGTTGACCTCACCCTTGTCACTTACTTGGCCGGACAATCAGGTTAGTGCCAGATCCAAAAATCAACCTGTTTCCTGCTCCTGTATATGGCACAGTGATTTAGAGCCAAGCAAAAACTCCCCTCGCTTACTCTAGCCTCAACAGGGCTTACACGTTTGGGGGCAAAGTAGGATCCTGATGATTTTAGAGAAGCTCTTGAGCTCACGTAAACTGGCACTTAACTCATTGATTTCACTATCATTGCATCAATGCACATCAGCTGGGATCTCACCCATTGACGCCAATGGGGCTATGATTGGTTTATACCAACTGAGGATCAGGCCCCATTGCCCGTGGAGCTATGGCTGATTTCCATCAGCTGGGGATCTGGCCACTGACTCCACTGGAGCTAAGCCCAGTTTACACCAGCTCCAGAGATTCCTGCTGATAACCCCACATGGCTGGAATCTTTCTGGACCATAACGGCTGAAGGTACCTACCGGGTTTGATCAGCAGTTTAGTTCCTGTTCCAAAGATGAGTTTGTCTGCGTTTCCTGCATACACACTGTGATGATCCCCCTTACAAAAAGGGTCTTTAATGAATCACTGCTCATTTCCTAGTCCCTCCAGAAACCTGCAATGCACCTCACACCAACTCCTTGGTGATTTCACGAT
>NW_020688967.1:0-2981 GCF_002925995.2 Terrapene triunguis | reverse complement strand
CCCCAGGAGAAAGGAGGAGAAATGATCTGTGTTACAACTGCAAGACAGTGGGGAGGGGGGGGTCTGGGCAGCGCCCGGCGCGACGGGGCCCCAATCTCGGTCGGTGGGGGGGGGGTCTGGGCAGCACCCGGTGTGATGGGGCCCCGATCTCGGTCGGGGGGTCTGGGCAGCGCCCGGCAGGACGGGACCCGATCTCGGGCTGGGCAGACGGCCGGGGTGGGGCTGGTACCTCCGGCGATGGAGCCCAGTTCACGGCCGGGTTGGAGCAGGTCCGGGTGGATCCCGCGGTGGCCCAGTTCGACCCAGTTACTGTGGCTGTAGAAATCCTGCCGGGAGGGGCGGGTGGGGGGAAGACGGGAGAGAGAGAAATAAATGGACAGACCATGAGCAATTGGCCCAATAGGCCCCTCGAGACCCGGACCCCAGCCACCCCCTCCTGGCCTTCTGGGTCACCCCGTGGGCCGTGGAGCGTGAGAGCACCCCACCCCACCCCACCCCCGCGCCGCGGCCTGCCCCTGCCCCACGCTGGGCCAGAGGGAAGGGGGCAACAGCCGGGAGAGAGATGGGAGGAGATGGATGGATGGACAGAGTTGAGATAGATGGGTAGCATGGGCAGATGGATAGACGAGGGCAGAGATGGATGGACACATGGATGGGCCAGAGATGGACGGATGGGGGCAAAGATGGATGTACCGACAGACGGGAGCAGAGATGGACGGATGGATGGATGGGGGCAGAGGTGGGTGGATGGATGGACAGACAGCACAGACAGGTGGATGGAAGCGGGAAGAGATGGATGGATGGATGGACAGACAGCACGGACAGGTGGATGGAAGGGGGAAGAGACAGGCGGACAGACGGACGGACGCTGGGTAACCAGAGGGCTGGAGCTGAGCAGTGCCAGGCAGACAGACGGGGCCGGACAAGGGGGCGGAGGGACCCCGGCGTCCGGGGCGGACCTGCAGGGAGTGGAGCAGCCGGCCGAGGCGCTGGCGGGCGAGGGGGTACAGCTCCGCGCCCAGGGCCTGCAGCACCTCGCGCCGGGCGCGCAGGAGGGAGGCGCCGGCCGGCCGCAGCAGCTCGCCGTCGAAGTGCAGCACCGGGTCGTCCCGCGCCGCCGGCAGGAAGTCCAGGGCCGCGTTGGCGTTGCCCACCTCCACCAGCGCCGCGCGGAACCGCCGGGCCGACGCCCCGGGGCCGTAATACGCCGCGAACACCTCGTCCGCCAGCAGGGGCCGGGCCTGGGGAGAGAGCGGCCGTGAGACCCCGGGCCCTTCCCTGGGGGGCGCTGGCTGGCTCGGGGGGCGGACGGGGGGACTGGGGCAGGGGCCTGTCCCCTCTATGGGGCGCCGGCTCCGATCCGGCCCCAGGGCGGGGACTGGCTGGCTCAGGGGGGCGGGGAGTGGGGCAGGGCCCTGTCCCCTCTGGGGGGCGCTGGCTCTCATCCGGCCCCAGGGCAGAGACTGGCTGGCTCAGGGGGCGGGGAATGGGGCAGGGGCCTGTCCCCTCTAGGGGGCGCCAGCTCTGATCTGGCCCCAGGGCAGGGACTGGCTGGCTCGGGGGCGGGGAGTGAGGCAGGGGCCTGTCCCCTCTACGGGGCGCCGGCTGTCCCCGGCCCAGGCTCACCTGGAACTGCTCCCAGGCGAGGCGCCGGCCGCGGGGGGGCGGCAGGTCCCGGAAGAGCTCCAGGGTGGCGTTGAGCAGCGCGTCCTCCGTCAGGTCCTGGTGGGTGGCGGAGCCCCAGGCCAGGGCCATGGCCCGGGACCAGAAGTTGGGGAAGAAGCCGAGGGCCCCGCGGGGCGCCAGAAGCAGCAGGGGCAGGGCCCACAGGGGGCCCCACAGCCGGGCCGCGCAACGCGCCATAGCGGGTACATGGAGCTGCGGGGAGCAAAGGGTTAAACGGGGGCCAACGCTCCGGGCAGCCCAGCAGCGCCCCCTGCTGCCCCCCCTGCTCCCCGCAGCCCAGCGCCCCCTAGAGCCCCCCCGTCCTGCTCCCCAGCGCCCCCTGCTGCCCCCCTCCCGCTCCCCACTGTCTCCCTGGGTGCAGCTCCCCCCCCGTTATCTCTGCGGAGCAGCAGGGTGGGGAACGGGGGCGGGGCCCCGGGGAAGTAACGGGTCGGACTCCTGGGTCCTCGCTCCTCTCTCAGGGAGCAGCAACTGCCCAGGCAACGCCCTCCCCTCCCCTCCCCCCACGGACCCACAGAGGTGGGGGGGCTCTGCCCCTCCCAAGTCAGCCCAGCTGGGAAACGGGGATCTGTCCTCAGCAGGACAGTTTTGGGGGCGGGGTGTGTGTTGGGGGTTCCCAGGTGGGGGGGGATGTGGGATCCAATCTCCTCGTGGGTCCCAGACAGCAGAGCACCCCCAACCCCCCCAGTCGCCCCCTCACACACAGTGTCACACCCACACAACCAGCAGCTCCCCCCCACACCCGAGACACAACCCACCCCACCGCACAACCCTGGAGACCCTAACACAACCCACAGCACAGCCAGACCCTAACACCGCAGAGAGACACACAACACCCCCACCACACCACCCCTCCTAGAGACACACAACACCCACACACCACAACACCACCCCGACGCACAATACCTGCTTAGCACACCACGTCCTAGAGACACACAACACCCGCAACACACACCACACAACATTCGCACACGCGCAACACACACCACCACCTCCCACAGACACACAGCACCCGCACCACACCACAACCCCTATGCACACCTGCTTTGCTAGACACACCACACACCACCCCTCAACACCTGCAACACCTCCCAGAGACACCCCCCCCCCACACACACACACACTTGCTAGAGACACACAACACACTCAGTCCCCTGGAGACACACATAACACATGGCAACACAAACATACACAACCCGCCCACTACACCCCACCTACAGACACAACACAACACCCCCCCACACACTGCCAGACCTTCCCCCACCACACAATCCCGCCCAGCCACGATAAACACA
>NW_020688966.1:677-1469 GCF_002925995.2 Terrapene triunguis | reverse complement strand
TGACACAAGGAAGAAAGGAGAGCAGCAGAATACGGACCCTGGACTTCAGAAAAGCAGACTTTGACTCCCTCAGGGAACAGATGGGCAGGATCCCCTGGGAGAATAACATGAAGGGCAAAGGGGTCCAGGAGAGCTGGTTGTATTTTAAAGAATCCTTATTGCGGTTGCAGGAACAAACCATCCCAATGTGTAGAAAGAATAGTAAATATGGCAGGCGACCAGCTTGGCTAAACAGTGAAATCCTTGCTGATCTTAAACGCAAAAAAGAAGCTTACAAGAAGTGGAAGATTGGACAAATGACCAGGGAGGAGTATAAAACTATTGCTCAGGCATGCAGGAATGAAATCAGGAAGGCCAAATCACACTTGGAGTTGCAGCTAGCAAGAGATGTTAAGAGTAACAAGAAGGGTTTCTTCAGGTATGTTAGCAACAAGAAGAAAGTCAAGGAAAGTGTGGGCCCCTTACTGAATGAGGGAGGCAACCTAGTGACCGAGGATGTGGAAAAAGCTAATGTACTCAATGCTTTTTTTGCCTCTGTCTTCACGAACAAGGTCAGCTCCCAGACTGCTGCACTGGGCAGCACAATATGGGGAGAAGGTGACCAGCCCTATGTGGAGAAAGAAGTGGTTCGGGACTATTTAGAAAAACTGGACGTGCACAAGTCCATGGGGCCGGATGCGCTGCATCCGAGGGTGCTAAAGGAGTTGGCGGATGAGATTGCAGAGCCATTAGCCATTATTTTTGAAAACTCATGGCGATCGGGGGAGGTCCCGGATGACTGGAAAAAGGCTA
>NW_020688966.1:0-577 GCF_002925995.2 Terrapene triunguis | reverse complement strand
AACTACAGGCCAGTCAGCCTCACCTCAGTCCCTGGAAAAATCATGGAACAGGTCCTCAAGGAATCAATTATGAAACACTTAGAGGAGAGGAAAGTGATCAGGAACAGTCAGCATGGATTCACCAAGGGGAAGTCGTGCCTGACTAACCTAATTGCCTTCTATGATGAGATAACTGGCTCTGTGGATGAGGGGAAAGCAGTGGATGTGTTATTCCTTGACTTTAGCAAAGCTTTTGATACGGTCTCCCACAGTATTCTTGCCGCCAAGTTAAAGAAGTATGGGCTGGATGAATGGACTGTAAGGTGGATAGAAAGCTGGCTAGATCGTCGGGCTCAACGGGTAGTGATCAATGGCTCCATGTCTAGTTGGCAGCCGGTTTCAAGCGGAGTGCCCCAAGGGTCGGTCCTGGGGCCGGTTTTGTTTAATATCTTTATTAATGATCTGGAGGATGGTGTGGACTGCACTCTCAGCAAGTTTGCAGATGACACTAAACTAGGAGGCGTGGTAGATACACTAGAGGGTAGGGATCGGATACAGAGGGACCTAGACAAATTAGAGGATTGGGCCAAAAAAAACC
>NW_020688965.1:6156-7370 GCF_002925995.2 Terrapene triunguis | reverse complement strand
GTCGGGGCTCTAGGGAGCGGGTGGGGGAGGGGATGGGGGGCTGAGGGGGATGTTGGGGCCCTACGGAGCAGGGAACGGGTGGGGGAGGGGATGGGGGGGCTGAGGGGGATATCGGGGCTTTAGGGAACAGGTGGGGGAGGGGATGGGGGGCTGAGGGGGATATCGGGGCTCTAGGGAGCAGGGAGCGGGTGGGGGAGGGGATGGGGGCTGAGGGGGCTCGAGGGGCGCAGACTCAGGCGCGGGGGCGGGGCCGGGCTCCTTGTGGCGTGCGGAGGCGCGAGGGCGACACGTGACAGAGAACAGCAGACACACGCTGGGAGGGAGAAGGAATCCCACAGTGCACCGGGGCTGGCAGGAGCCGCGCGCAACGGCCCCGCCACATCCTCTGACGCCTCTGACCTTCTCCTAATGGCGTCCTGAGCTCCGCACTCACTTCCGCTTCGGCCTCGGCCTGGGTAGAGGAGTTTCAGGGGCGGGGGCGCTAGGGAGGCGAAAGGAGGTCGCAGTGGGCGGGGCGATCAGGGCAGAGGCCAACCCCCGGGGGAGGCGGGGCTGGGGCGGGGCCGCGGCAGAGCGGGTCGGGGCTAGGGGCGGGGCAGAGAAGGGAGGGCTGGGGGCGGAGAAGGGGCGGGACTAGGGGCGGGGGCCGAGCGGGGCGGGGCTGGGTCGGAGCAGGGACTGGACTGGAGACGGGGCAGGGGCAGAGCTAGGCGGGGCTGGGGGCGGGATTGGGCCGGAGCAGGGGCGGGACAGGGGCGGGGCCGGGGCAGAGCGGGGTGCCCGTCCCCCGCGGAGGTTGGTCTGGCCCCGCGCACCCCGGGGCGCACCGCACCGCCCGGCTCGGGGGCCCCGGGGCGCTCAGCCCGGTCAGGTCTCAGTGGCACTTTCAGCCACAGGATATCGCCGCCCGGCCCCGGGGCGTCGCTGTGCTCGGTCCCGGTCCCCCCCGCTGCACCCGTGGGGAGCGTCTCACGGGGGCCGAGCATCCGCTTCTCCCCGAGACGCTCCCCACAGCCACGGGAGACAGAGCTCCCTGGGCTACTCCTCTCCCCTCAGCTCAGCCCTGCTCAGGCAGCTCCAGCTCACACGGAGGACGGGACCCCCGGCCTCCTGACTGCCCCAACACACACAGTCACACTCACCTCCACTGCCCCCACAAACTTCCATTCACCTCCACTGCCCCCACAAACTTCCACCCACCCCCACCCCCACAC
>NW_020688965.1:0-6056 GCF_002925995.2 Terrapene triunguis | reverse complement strand
ACTGCCCCCACAAACTTCCACCCACACACACCCCCACACACACACTCACCTCAACTGCCCCCACAAACTTCCACCCACACACTCCCCCAACACATACACTCACCTCCACTGCCCCCACAAACTTCCACCCCCACCCCCACCCACACATTCACCTCCACTGCCCCCACAAACTTACACCCCCACCCCCGACCCACACACTCACCTCCACTGCGCCCCATAAACTTCCACACACACACACTCCTCCCCCACTCCCCAACACACCCATACATACTCTCCCCCCCACACACACACACACACACACACTCCACTCCCCCCACAACCTCCCTCCCCCATGCACACACACACTGCTGTGGACTGTAGTGTCACTGTTCAGCAATGTCAGTTGGTCGTGTTACTGACGGCTACTTTAAAAGGTGAGTTAAAAATGTCACTTTTACCGTACTCTGGGCATCTGCAGGAAGTTTTGTTTAAATTGTAGGATTCTTTTAGTAAAATCAGTTTCTCCCCTTGCAAGCCATTTCTGAACATTTGTGTGCATTTATAGTAAAGCTACTTAACTGTGGTCAGTGTATCAAACAATTGTGATTAACACAAAAACCATAAAGACGGAATTAATTTTTAAGAAATGGAAAGGACAAAACTCAGAAAATACTAAATTGGAAAATCCCCAATAATAAAAGAGATTTCATAGGGCCCTACATAGGCGTGTACCATCTTCCGAAACAACTCCCGGGGGTGGGGATGGGCTCGGGGCTCCAGGCTTGATCGATGGAGGGGGAGCTCTGGGTTTGGGGCTCTGGTCTCCCACAACTGGGTAGAGACTCCAGGATCCGGGCTATAGCACCCAGGGCGGAGGGTGGGAGGGAGGACTCCGGGCTTGTGGTCCAAGCTCAAGCCACCAAGAGAGATGAAGGGAAGAGACCTGGTCTTCAGCTGCCATGGGGGGGAGATCAGGGCTCCAAGCTTCAGCCGCTGGGGAGGTGGAGGGGAGTGGGGGCTCTGGGCTCTGCGACTCATCCACAGGAGGGCAGGGAGGGAGGTTGGGGCTCTGGACTTCAGCCACAAGAGGGGTGAGGGGGTCAGTGCTCCGGGCTTCGGCCACTGGGGCGACAGCCCCTCCCCCAATGCACTGGCCCCCACACCCTCTCACCTGCTCCACCAGAGTGAAACCCAGTCCAGATCGTCCCGCTGCAGCTCGCAGACCCCTCAGTACAGCCCCACCTTCACCTGGTCCTGCTCAGGGCAGCTGTCAGGCTCCTTGAATTCAAGTTTGTAAACTACTTTGTGACTCCCCAGGTACAATGTGATATATTCTGTACATGCAAAGTATCAGTCCTTTGTGCAGCCCCTCCCAGAAATCAAAATTCCTGTTGCTAATGGTACTAGCCTCTGTCTGTATGTCTGTGTGTGTGTGTATGCATAAGTTTATTGTGATGTCATGTGTGACAAGAGCAAAGACCGTTCTGGTTCAGCATTCTTGCCCTGCCTTCAGTCTGCCAACTTGCTTGGTTGACAACGGCTAGTGAACCCAGGAGCTGATAGACGCGTACTATCCATCTGTCAACAACTTCTTGAATCAGCTATTTCCACAGGTTTTCGAAAGAAGATGAGATTTTACAAAAAGTAATTCCCAGATTCTTTTCCTGCTCCTTAGATCACACATGACAGGTTGTTGCCTCCTTCATAGATTCATAGATTCTAGGACAGGAAGGGACCTCGAGAGGTCATTGAGTCCAGTCCCCTGCCCTCATGGCAGGACCAAATACTGTCTAGACCATGCTGGACCCTCTCCAATTTCTCCACATCTTCCTTGAAATGTAGTGCCCAGAACTGGACACAATACTCCAGTTGAGGCCTAACCAGCGCAGAGTAGAGCGCAGGAATGACTTCTCATGTCTTGCTCACAACACACCTGTTAATGCATCCCAGAATCATGTTTGCTTTTTTTGCAACAGCATCACACTGTTGACTCATATTTAGCTTGTGGTCCACTATAACGCCTAGATCCCTTTCTGCCGTACTCCTTCCTAGACAGTCTCTTCCCATTCTGTATGTGTGAAACTGATTGTGCCTTCCTAAGTGGAGCACTTTGCATTTGTCTTTGTTAAACTTCATCCTGTTTACCTCAGACCATTTCTCCAATTTGTCCAGATCATTTTGAATTATGACCCTATCCTCCAAAGCAGTTGCAATCCCTCCCAGTTTGGTATCATCTGCAAATTTAATAACCGTACTTTCTATGCCAATATCTAACTCGTTGATGAAGATATTGAACAGAGCCGGTCCCAAAACAGACCCCTGCGGAACCCCACTTGTTATACCTTTCCAGCAGGATTGGGAACCATTAATAACTACTCTCTGAGTACGGTTATCCAGCCAGTTATGCACCCACCTTATAGTAGCCCCATCTAAGTTGTATTTGCCTAGTTTATTGATTAGAATATCACGCGAGACCCTATCAAATGCCTTACTGAAGTCTAGGTATACCACATCCACCACTTCTCCCTTATCCACAAGACTCGTTAGCTTTCTTTGCTAGGATATCAGATTGGTTTGACATGATTTGTTCTTTACAAATCCATGCTGGCTATTCCCTATCACCTTACCACCTTCCAAGTGTTTGCAGATGATTTCCTTGATTACTTGCTCCATTATCTTCCCTGGCACAGAAGTTAAACTAACTGGTCTGTACTTTCCTGGCTTGTTTTTATTTCCCTTTTTATAGATGGGCACTATATTTGCCCTTTTCCAGTCCTCTGGAATCTCTCCTGTCTCCCATGATTTTCCAAAGATAATAGCTAGAGGCTCAGATACCTCCTCTATTAGCTCCTTGAGTATTCTAGGATGCATTTCATCAGGCCCTGGTGACTTGCAGGCATCTAACTTTTCTAAGTGATTTTTAACTTGTTCTTTTTTTATTTTATCTTCTAAACCTACCCCCTTCCCATTAGCATTCACTATGTTAGTCATTCCTTCAGACTTCTCGGTGAAGACCAAAACAAAGAAGTCATTAAGCATCTCTGCCATTTCCAAGTTTCCTGTTACTGTTTCTCCCTCCTCACTGAGCAGTGGGCCTACCCTGTCCTTGGTCTTCCTCTTGCTTCTAATGTATTGTGGAAGCAGAGAAAGAACGGACAGGAAGGGGATTGCAATGCATGACAGTTTGTTAGCAAGAGTTAGGCTAACTGTAACCCTAATAACGCGAGATTTGTAGAAGCGAGGATTGTGTGAGGCGGGTGGGAAAGAACTGTGTGAGAAGTTGTTGCGACCTTGTGTAGATAATATTGTATGTAGACTAGAGTCTAAACAAGTGAGGAAAATAAGATATCAGGATGACCTATGTATAAACAAAATGCAGCTGTTGCTCATTATTGTCTGTAACCAAAGGTATAAATGCTTGCTGTAATTGTTTACCTGGGAGAGACCTGCCTAGGAGGGGGAGATCCTGTGTCCTAGTGCACTCTCTCCCTCTATGCAATTGATAGAGAGAGAATAAAGTATCTGATTTTGCTGTACCCAACCAAAGAGTGAGAACTGTGTTTTTCTCCGACAGTATTGATAAAAAGGCTTCTTGTTTCCCTTTATTCCCATAGCCAGTTTGAGCTCATTTTGTGCCTTTGCCTTTCTAATCTTGCCCCTGCATTCCGGTGTTGTTTGCCTATATTTATTCTTTGTAATCTGTCCTAGTTTCTATTTTTTATATGATTCCTTTTATTTTTTAGATCATGCAAGATCTCGTGGTTAAGCCAAGGAGGTCTTTTGCCACATTTCCTATCTTTCCTACTCAGCGGAATAGCTTGCTTTTGGGCCCTTAATAGTGTCCCTTTGAAAAACTGCCAACTCAGTTGTTTTTCCCCTCAGTCTTGATTCCCATGGGACCTTAGCTATCAGCTCTCTGAGCTTACCAAAATCCGCCTTTCTGAAATCCATTGTCTCTATTTTGCTGTACTCCCTTCTACCCTTCCTTAGAACTGTGAACTGTATGATTTCATGACCCTCCCCCTCTACAACAACCCTCCCCAGCAGCTCCCCCAAAATCTCCTACCTGAGCTGGATCCACCACAGCCATTTCTCTTCCCCGGCCCCTAGGAAGATGGGACGGTCGTTATTTTTACTTTGCAAAAGGTTTTTTCAAAAGCATTTTCTGCCCCTGTTTCCTATGGTAAGGAAGCAAATGGTTGTGGGGAAAGGAACCTGAGAGTGGTGGAGCCAGGGCAGTGGGGGGAAGTTGCCGGAGGCTGAAGAGGGCAACGGGGGGCTGAAGGTGATCAGGTGCGGTGCGGGGAAGGGAACAGTTTGGGGAAGCTGAACAGGGCGATGGGGGGCAGTTGGAGGAGGCTATTCTGCAGCCTGTCAGGGTGAGAAGGGAAATTCGGGAGGTTTCTGAATGAGTGTTAGTCCATTTCACACCCCGATTCCCCCAGGCTCTGTCCTGCAGACAGACACTCTAGACTCTGCCATGCTGGGAGAAGCCTCAGTGACGCTATTACAGCACAAACCCGACCTCTCCCCCGGGACTAAACCCACCAGACGCTATTACACTATCCCAGGAAAAGAGTCTCTGAGCCAAACGCCAGAAAAGAGCAGAATCAAAGGAGCCACTTTGGGGGATCCCCCGACACTGTCCCCAGAACAGCCCATTCCCTCAGCAGCACAGGGACCAGGCAGAGGCAGGAACTGGCTTTTCCTCTCTCTGCCCCTCCCCTCTCCCAGGAAAGTCACTGCCCCGGGGGGCTGCAGGGAATGGAGCTGGGCAAGGCTGGGTGCCCAGAACCTCCCTCCCCACTGATTGCTCCAGCTGCCCCGTCCAGTCTCTCCCCTCTCCCTCCTGCACGAAGAGCTGGTCACTGTCCTGCATTCCGTGGGCATTTCCTCGCCAATAGCTACAGCCACTGCTAACGGGGGTGAGCCTGGGGGCGCTGGGGCAGCAGCTCTGCGCCGCGCAGACACTCGGGGGCAGAGATGGAGTGAGCAGGAGCCATTTCTGCAGAGTCACTTTCCAGCAAGGCCCCAGCACTTACCCCAGATCTCTCCTATCACCTGCAGTCTCTGGCTCAGGAGCTGATGCCAGCAGAGCCCAGGGAGGTGGGGGGGAGGGTGTAAACTATTTCCCTGAATCAAGTCTCCTTCGGCAGCTCAGTCACCATTTCAGCTAGAGCAGAGCTGCGGTACCTGGGCACTGGGCCACCCGGGGCCTTTAACACCACAGCCCTGGGGAGGGGGTGCTGAGATGGACCATCCAGTGAGGAACACAAGTCTTTCTACCCTCCACCACACCCTAGTTTGGAACTGCTGTTGACGGCTCCCCCCCATCCGTCGTAACTGGGGAAACCTATCTGGGGGTTTTCCCTTCTGCACCTACCTGGCAGGGCAGGCCACCCCCCACCCCAGTCTGAACCCCTGAGCTTGTCCCAGATTTGTCCCTTTGCCCATCCCTCCCCTCCGATTTCTCCCCTTCAGGGGGATATTCCCTGCCTTTGATTGCAGGGAGCAGATTCTGATGGCGCGTGAGGGCAGCAACTTGCAGATGTTACTGAGCATGTGAGAAGTACATTAGAAGATAAGGACGGCCAGACTGGGTCAGACCAAAGGTCCATCTAGCCCAGTGTCCTGTCTGCCAACAGTGGCCAGTGCCAGGTGCCCCAGAGGGAATGAACAGACAGGAATCATCCAGTGACCCATCCCCTGTTGCCCAGTTCCCAGCTTCTGACAGACAGAGGTTAGGGACACATCCCTGCCCATCCCGGCTAACAGCCATTGATGGACCTGTCCTCCATGAACCCATCTAGTTCCCCTTTGATCACAGGACCCTGCTCAGGAACAGTGAAGTTGCAAGTTCTAATTTGAGGAGGCGATTGCAGCACGGCGATGAGAGTGATGAGGAAATTGACATGGACATAGACCTCTCACAAGGCACAGGCCCCAGCAATGTTGAAATCATGGTGTTACTGGGGCAGGTTCATGCCGTGGAACGCCGATTCTGGGCCCGGGAAAAAAGCACAGACTGGTGGGACCCAGGGCCGGCTCTGGCTTTTTTGCCGCCCCAGGCAAAAAAG
>NW_020688964.1:0-2143 GCF_002925995.2 Terrapene triunguis | reverse complement strand
TTTGGGTTAAGGGGTTTAGGGTTGGGGACCAGGGTGAGCAATTTTTGTTGCAATTTGGGCTCCGGTTTCGGGGGGGGGTTAAAACTTTGGGTTGGGGGTTAGATTTTGGCAGGAGGGTTTGGCCAGCAGCAGCATAGAAGTACGGGTGGCAATGGGGTGCCAACCAATAGTGATTCATAAGTATTTTTTTTTAGATCGTTTTGTGTCAGTGGCACCCTAGAGAGGGGGTAGGATCATGTTTGCTACAGGGGTCTATTTGTAATGACATGGGGCTGTGGGGTCCCCAAGCCATCAATGGCTGTTTGGAACTCCTGGGTCCACCTGCAGCGGATGGGAGCTCTGGGTTCCATACCCAGTGGTGTAGGGCTGTGGGGTTCCCCTGCTGCCTGCAGCAGCTGAAGCTGTGGGGCCCTGCCCCTGCCCACAGTGGCTGGGCGCTCCTGGGTCCCGTTGTGACATGTGGCAAATGGGAGCTCTAGGGTCTGCCTGTGATGGCTGGGAGCTATAGGGTCCATCTGCAATGGCATGGGGCTGCGGAACTCCAGTCTGCCTGCGGCGGCTGGGAGCTCTGGGGTCCATCTGTTGTGGCATGGGCCTGTGGGAGTTCCCCCACCACCCATGGCTGCTGAGAGCTGAAGGGGGCTATAAAAATACAGGAGGAGTTGCAGCTCTGGGCCCAGTGGGGTAAGCCCAGGGACGCTGGGTGACCTTGGCAGTGCAGTTGCCAGCGTTGTATTGATCAAAAACCAGACTTTTGTTGCTGTTTTTGCATGATCAGTTTTGCAATTGATACGTCTGTATTTTCAGCTCAGTGGGCAATCGGTTTGCTGGATGATGTGGTGCCAAGTTGCTCCGTACATCTTTAGACCACTGCAGGCTGCAATCTGTCAGGGGCTTTTTGGACAAGCATATGCTTTTCTACTTATGACGCTGATCTAGTGCTCTTTAATCCAGTCATCTAACTCCAAGGAGCTGACAAAGTCAGCCCTGCTCAGCCTGATGACCGGTCCTCCTTCCCCTCGAAGGAGGAGGACCCAGCTAGGCTAGATTGCACCAGGGCAGAGGCAATGCATTGTCTGCCCTGCAAGAGACCCCCATTCTGCAGCACATTCAGGCAATGGCAGAGCAGGGTGCGAGTTTAGGGGGCACAAATGACAACAGGGCAGGTAAAAGAGGAATTAACCCTTTACAGGGTAAAGAGGGATTTTATGCTACCCTTAGTTGTATGTTTATGACAGGGACATACGCAGACAACAGGGAGAAGCGCCGGACCACTGAACGTTGACTTCTTTGAGGGGGTCAACAAGCACGTGGACCAAGAGGATCCAGTGGCTATAGTGTACTTAGATTTTCAGAAAGCCTTTGACAAGGTCCCTCACCAAAGGCTCTTACTCAAAGTAAGCTGTCATGGGATAAGAGGGAAGGTGCTCTTATGGATTGGTAACTGGTTAAAAGATAGGGTAGAAAATATCATGTTGCCTCTATATACATCCATGGTACGCCCACATCTTGAATACTGTGTGCAGATGTGGTCACCCCATCTCAAAAAAGATATATTGGAATTGGAAAAGATTCAGAAAAGGGCAACAAAACTGATTAGGGGTATGGAACGGCTTCCGTATGAGGAGAGATTAATAAGACTGGGACTTTTCAGCATGGAAAAGAGACGGCTAAGGGGAGATATGATTGAGGTCTATAAAATCATGACTGGTGTAGAGAAAGTAGATAAGGAAGTGTTGTTTACTACTTCTCATAATACAAGAACTAGGGGTCACCAAATGAAATTAATAGGCAGCAGGTTTAAAACAAATAAAAGCAAGTATTTCTTCACACAATGCACAGTCAACCTGTGGAACTCCTTGCCAGAGGATGTTGTGAAGGCCAAGACTATAACAGGGTTCAAAAAAGAACTAGATAAGTTCACGAAGGATAAATGCATCAATGGCTATTAGCCAGGAGGGGCAGGGATGGTGTCCCTAGCCTCTGTTTGCCAGAAGCTGGGAATGAGCGACGGGATGGATCACTTGATGATTCCCTGTTCTGTTCATTACCTCTGGGGCACCTGGCACTGGCCACTGTGGGAAGACAGGATACTGGGCTAGATGGACCCTGGGTCTGACCCGGTAGGGCCATTCTTACGTTC
>NW_020688963.1:665-4287 GCF_002925995.2 Terrapene triunguis | reverse complement strand
GGAGAGATTCCAGAAGACTGGAAAAGGGCAAATATAGTGCCCATCTATAAAAAGGGAAATAAAAACAACCCAGGAAACTACAGACCAGTTAGTTTAACTTCTGTGCCAGGGAAGATAATGGAGCAAGTAATTAAGGAAATCATCTGCAAACACTTGGAAGGTGGTAAGGTGATAGGGAACAGCCAGCATGGATTTGTAAAGAACAAATCATGTCAAACCAATCTGATAGCTTTCTTCGATAGGATAACGAGTCTTGTGGATAAGGGAGAAGCTGTGGATGTGGTATACCTAGACTTTAGTAAGGCATTTGATACGGTCTCGCATGATATTCTTATCGACAAACTAGGCAAATACAATTTAGATGGGGCTACTATAAGGTGGGTGCATAACTGGCTGGATAACCGTACTCAGAGAGTTGTTATTAATGGTTCCCAATCCTGCTGGAAAGGCATAACGAGTGGGGTTCCGCAGGGGTCTGTTTTGGGACCGGCTCTGTTCAATATCTTCATTAACGACTTAGATATTGGTATAGAAAGTACGATTATTAAGTTTGCGGATGATACCAAACTGGGAGGGATTGCAACTGCTTTGGAGGACAGGGTCATAATTCAAAATGATCTGGACAAATTGGAGAAATGGTCTGAGTTAAACAGGATGAAGTTTAACAAAGACAAATGCAAAGTGCTCCACTTAGGAAGAAAAAATCAGTTTCACACATACAGAATGGGAAGAGACTGTCTAGGAAGGAGTACGGCAGAAAGGGATCTAGGGGTTATAGTGGACCACAAGCTAAATATGAGTCAACAGTGTGATGCTGTTGCAAAAAAAGCAAACGTGATTCTGGGATGTATTAACAGGTGTGTTGTGAGCAAGACACGAGAAGTCATTCTTCCGCTCTACTCTGCTCTGGTTAGGCCTCAGCTGGAGTATTGTGTCCAGTTCTGGGCACCGCATTTCAAGAAAGATGTGGAGAAATTGGAAAGGGTCCAGAGAAGAGCAACAAGAATGATTAAAGGTCTTGAGAACATGACCTATGAAGGAAGGCTGAAAGAATTGGGTTTGTTTAGTTTGGAAAAGAGAAGACTGAGAGGGGACATGATAGCAGTTTTCAGGTATCTAAAAGGGTGTCATAAGGAGGAGGGAGAAAACTTGTTCACCTTAGCCTCTAAGGATAGAACAAGAAGCAATGGGCTTAAACTGCAGCAAGGGAGGTTTAGGTTGGACATTAGGAAAAAGTTCCTAACTGTCAGGGTGGTTAAACACTGGAATAAATTGCCTAGGGAGGTTGTGGAATCTCCATCTCTGGAGATATTTAAGAGTAGGTTAGATAAATGTCTATCAGGGATGGTCTAGACAGTATTTGGTCCTGCCATGCGGGCAGGGGACTGGACTCGATGACCTCTCGAGGTCCCTTCCAGTCCTAGAATCTATCTATCTAAGATGCCTATTCCTCTTGCTGAATCAGCACTTCCTCATCCTATCCTCCATCAGTGGGTCACATTCCAGCTGTGCTTCTCTGGTGAAACCTCTGGGGAAGAGTGATTACAGAAACTGAGCAAATTCAAAGTGGGAGGAAAATGCCACCAAATGAGAGAGAGTATTTTATACCTTCTTTATACAAGTGTAAATGACTGCATATGGTGCAAGGCAGCAGAGAATCAGTCCCAATAGTTCCACTCTTGAATTGCCTCCGAGTTTTACCGTTTGCTGTTTAGATAATTATCTGCATGGATTGTTCCTGTAACACCTACAAAGCTCTTTGAACCCTTGAACTCATCTTTCCCTTGTAAATTCAGCTCATCTATAAAAATTATTAAACTGTCCTCCTAATCAGACAGTGCTCATTTGGCCAGAGACAACTCTGTATTTACTATTTATTGATTTTTGTTAACTGGGCTCTGACTGTGGAGAAGAAACATTTCATTTTCAAAGTCGTCCCAGAGGACACTGGCAGGTTACAATCATTTGTACTGTAAAATTACTCCATGTTAATTGATTCTATATTTACATATTATGAATGCATATTTTAATCTGTTTTACATGAATAAGCTTGCTACAATGAAGATTTCATTTCCTTTTTTAAAACATTATAAGTACCTTGCCTTATTTGAAGAGGCAAATCTCTTTCAAATTGTTATGACCTTTGCAGGAAAATTTTTTTTTTACCCAATATCCTTTTTTAAACAGAAGTTTTTGTCTTCTCTGAACTTTAAGAGCCTGTCATAGGTTGGCTGGTCCTTTAAGGCAAGGGAGGCTGAACTTTGGCTGTGACCTACCAGCTAGCCCCCATCTGATGGTGACATGGTAATTTAATGATAACTAGGCACCCCAGCTCCAGGAAATGAGGAAGGACTCCTTAAATAGAGCTGGGAATTCAGTCTAGAGGGAGAGACTGCAGACAAGGCAGGACTCTGTTACAGGGAGCAGCACCCACAGGGTGAAGCATGGGGATGGGAGGAAGCCCTAAACTAGGGCCAGCAAGTTGTGGGGAGAACCCTAAGGGAAGCTGTCAGAGTCCCTATGGAAGGGAGGCAGTGAGGGGAAACCTGCAAAGACAAGAAGTAACAAAGGAAGAACTTTGCAGGAGCAGGTCAGGCTCCTACGGAAGAGGCCTTGAGGTAAGGCCAGTAAAAACACGTCAGTGGAGACTGAGAAGGATAGAAGAATTCTTAGTTCAGCAGAGAAGGGAAAAGACAGAGGCCTGAGAACCAAAGGGAGGCTGTGTTAAAATGCAGGGTATGAGGAAGCAGCACAAGGGAACTTAGAGGTAGGAAGTGGCCCAGGGAAACAGCAGTATGTCTAAGAAGCAGACCTAGCTGCTTAATACAGGGTCCCTGGGCCAGAATCCATGGTAAAGAGTGGGCTTTACCATGCCTCAGAAGAAGGGGCATGTAAGCCCAATGCAAGAGCTATTGAAACTGGAGTGAGGCTGAAGACTGACCCTAAAGGATGATAATAGCCCAAGATAGGAATGAAAGGCTCTTATTATTTGGATGTTTCTACTGAATTTTCAATTGATCTTCTTGTTACCCCAGAAAGGGACTGAACTTTATGTGACTTGGCCAGAGGGCTAAACCCTGGAAGACACAGTGAGAAGTACATGGCTAGCAGGAAGTACCGGAGAGAAGGACCCCCTGCAGCATCACACCCTGACACAACGGGGCAATGACAATGGTGAATATGATACATTATAGAACCTCTTTTTTATAACAAGAGTTAGGGGATGAACCCACCCTCAAACTCAGACCCTTTCACCACATTCTTACTAGACTGCTAAGTGACCCTATGGAAAAGTTCTGTGAATCACACCTTTCATCTGAGGCATTCAAAGCACTTTAATGCAGTGTTTCCCAAACTTGTTCCACTGCCTGTGCCGGGAAAGCCCCTAGCGGGCCGGGCTGGTTTGTTTACCTGCCGCATCCGCAGGTTCAGCCGATCGCAGCTCCCAGTGGCCGCGGTTCGCTGCTCCAGGCCAATGGGAACTGCTGGAAGTGGCGGCCAGTACGTCCCTCGGCCCGCGCTGCTTCCAGCAGCTCCCATTGGCCTGGAGCAGTGAACCACGGCCACTGGGAGCCGCGATCGGCTGAACCTGCGGATGTGGCAGGTAAGCAAACCGGCCCGG
>NW_020688963.1:0-565 GCF_002925995.2 Terrapene triunguis | reverse complement strand
ATGGGAGCTGCTGGAAGCAGCGCGGGCCGAGGGACGTACTGGCCACCACTTCCAGCAGCTCCTATTGGCCTGCAGCTGGCAGACGCATATTGTGCAGGCAAGCCATGGAAATGGGGGGCCGTTGCAGATGATTTTGGGATCAGCAGGCTGAAGCATACCAGGTGGCTGAAGGCTAGCTAAAACTTGCAGAGCTCTGCACAGCCACTACCTCCTGCAGAGCCCCGTGCAGCTGGCAAATGGTGCTACTTTCGTATCATGTTCAATAAGCACTGTTACAAAACCTACAATTTACAAGTGTTTCTCCTCCCAAGCGGGTTCAGAGCACGGAATGGGAAAGCAGGGCGACGTTTGAATTCCTAGCAATAAATCCAGGAGACAACTCGCTGATTTCCTGGAAAGCGGAGCTGCTTTCTCACCTCGCCTCCACCCCACGCTGTCAGCATTAGTTCCATGCAGACAGACAGAGCTGCTGCTCCCTGCAGCTGTAAGATTCCAGCAACAGAAAAGCCGAGAGAACTCTGCCTACAGTAAACATCTGAGAAAATATTGCAAAAGCAGAGTGCAG
>NW_020688962.1:0-7276 GCF_002925995.2 Terrapene triunguis | reverse complement strand
CTGGGCTCAGGAGAGGCTGCGCTGCAAGGACCCTCCGATTCGGCCGCACACAAGCTCTTCTCCAGCAGGTCGAGCTCCTCCTCTGACAGCACGCGGAGCAGGTCCCTGCCGGAGACGGGCATGAGGAGACCTTCCCAGGCTGGGGGGCTGGGCCGGGCGCGAGGGGAGCCAGAGGGCGGCTACAGGCCACTTGGGGCCCCAGAGCAGCTTGAGCTGGGCCCCTCCCCAGGCACCAGTACCAGGAGCGCACCGGCGAGGCAGTCTGCGCCGGGCCAGGGTCGTGCCGCCAGAGGGCACCGCACACACGCTTTGTAACCCCCCTGGAGCTCTGCACTGCCCAGCCCTCCCCCTCCCCACCCTGCTCCCCACTGCCCAGCCCTCCCCTGCCCCACGGCGCTCCCCATCCCCACTGCCCAGCCCTCCCCTGCCCCACGGCGCTCCCCCTCCCCACCCTGCTCCCCACTGCCCGGCCCTCCCATACCCCACGGCACTCCCCGCACCCCACTTCCCACAGCTCAGCCCTCCTCTGCCCCACAGCGTTCCCCCACCCCATCCTGCTCCCCACTGCCCAGTGCACCTACCTGATTTTTTTCAGCACGCTGTGAAAGGGGCTGAAGACTTTGGACATCTCCTCGGGCGTCCGGTCCAGGCTGAGGGGCCCCTCGGGATAGATGAGGAGCCCACTGCATGCAGGGAGAGGGCGCAGCCTGATCAGCTCCTCCCTGGGCTGCCCCCTCCCAGCCCCGTCTCAAAGCAAAGTCTCTGTCTGGGGCTCCAAGCCAGAGGGCACCAGCCCCAGCCCAGCCACTCTGCCCCCCTCCCACCAGCAGCTGGGCAGTGCCCGGGCCGGAGGTGCAGCTGAAGGGTCAGCGAGCGGCTGGAAGGGGCAAGGGGCGGTGCAGGCCCTGTGTTTGGGAAGCAGGTTCCAGGTCCCCTAGGAACACGCCTGGGGCAGCCGAGCTAACGGGGAGAGGGGCTCAGCTCCAGGTGCCACAGGCCAGCGACCCTTCTGCAGCAGCAGGGCAAGGAAGCGCCCAGCGTGGGGAGGGAGCAGGAACCAGCCCAGACCTGGGGCAGCTTGGGCACGTTGCCCTGGCTTGTGTAGCCTCAGCGCCCCGGCACCCCTGCACGGAGCTGCCCACTCACCTGATGATGGCCAGGCGGGGGATGGTGAACATCAGCAGCGGCTCGCACCCGTCAATCATGTCCTGGCTCAGGTAGCCGAGTTTCAGGGCTCTGCTCAGGGAGGGCAGAGGCAGCGGGCTTGAGACAGGCTGGGACCACGGGCTTCGTGGCAGGGCTGCAGCTGTTGCTTTAAGCAGGCCGGGCAGGCGGGCTGGGGGTCCCAGTGTACCTGACGCCCTCTCATGCCCCAGCAGGCTTGCTGGCAGTGCCCAGGAGCGCTCTCTGAGCGGGACCACAAGGCAGCAGCTGGGGGGCTGGGGCCGGTCTCTGCCCCACATTGTGGGAGTCCAAGCACCCTGCTTCCAGGAACGGCCAGGGGGATGCTGCAGCAGCTCAGCACCCAGCCGGCTCCTGGAGTGGTGGAGGTCAGAGCTCCCCGCCCCCAAAGGAGTGGGGAGCTGGGGCTGGGGTGTCCCCACTCCTGTAGCGATTGGCATTCAGCTCCCATTCACCATGGGCTCCAGCAGCCCCTGTGTAAGCTGCAGGGGAACTACACCCCAAAGTAGGAGGATGAGGGGGGAATTAGCAATTCTTGCCCGGGGCCTCTCCCCTCAGGGTGCCCTGCCAGCCACACAGCCCCTCACCTCTCCACTGTCTCACAGAAGAGCACCACGATCTCCTGCTGCTTGTAGAGCTCCTCCGGGGACTTCAGCGAGACCAGCAAGGACACGTAGCTAGAAGAGACAGGCCGGCCATGAATCCCAACTCAGCCGCAGGCAGCCCCAGGGCACCCAGCGGGGCGCCACGGAACGCCCTGGCCTGGAGCCAGGGGCCCAGATTGTGCCCAGGGGGCTCCTGACAGCAGCTCTAGCCCTGCTTGGCTCCCTCCAGAGCAGCTTGTCCCGGCAGGATGCCCTTCGTTACAGCCCCCCACACTACGAAGGACGAGCAGCTACCGGCGTCCTGGACCCGCCACGCCCAGCCTGGCTCTCTCTGGGCTGCCGGGGAATGGCGGGGGAGCTGGCAGAGGCTAATGGCCTGCCCTGCCCAAATGCTGAGTTCTGCGCCTGGCATGTACCTGAGTTCAAATTCAGCGAAGAGCGTGTCAAAGCGGATCAGCGCCATGCGCACGGGCTCCGAGCAGGGGCTGGCCTGGCTCAGGCTCTGCTCCCGCAGCACTTTCCGCACCAGCTGCAAACTGCACAGCAGGTTCTTGGCCAGGGGACGCAGCTGCAGCCCATCCGCCTCTTCCAGCTCCAGAACGGTGCCTGCCACCAGACACTGTGGAGAGCACACGAGCAGCTCACCGAGCCGGCCCAGCGCAGCCCCTCCCCTGCCCTCCTCGCCGAATCCCACCACCCCTGAGAACATGTGACAGGAGGCGGGGGCTCAGCACAGGCCCAGGGGACAGGCGGCCTCCGCAGAGTTGGGCCCGGCACGTGGTCTGCTTGGGCGGAGCCCAGGGCTGGACAACTGGGCGTGGTGGGGGAGCACCTGCATGGCACCTCCCCTCAAGCTATCTGGGGAGAGCAAGTGTTTGTAGCCCCTGGCTCTCCTGGGTGCAATCCAGTCTAGCATGAGGGAGACAGTACAAAGGATCCTGGCTCCCTCCCTGCGCCCCCCAAAAGGGGGTTCTGAGGGTCCAGCCAGCACCAGGAAGTGCTTTTCCTATGAGGACTGGGGTAGGGGAGCTCCCGGACTGCTCCCCAGGGCTCACCGCAGGCTGACCTCAGCTGCAAACAGCACGTGGTTCCCCAGATTGTCCACCAGGAGCTCCTCCGGGAACTTGGCCAGGTAGTCACGGCAGTGCCTCTCCTTGGGGATGCACTCGTCCATGAGCCGCTCGATGAGGGTCAGCAGGTGAGCCTGGGCAGGGGAACAGGAGGCGTTCTGTTGAGATGCTGGTCGCTGGCGGGTCCCTGCCGAGCCATGCACCATGTCTCCCAGCTCCTCCGCCAGGGCCCCAGCCCTCCCTCCGCCCTCGCTGAGCACGGGCTCTCTGCGCTCCCCCAGAGCCCGCTGAGGGCAGGACACGCTCCTTGGGCCCCGTGCAGGAGGCAGGGCTCTGGCTCACAGGGTACCTGGCTGAGGTGCAGCTGGTTTAGCAGCACCAAGTATTGCTGAGGGTCCGTCTCCACGTCCAGCCCGTTTATCTCCATCACCACGCGGGTCACCCGCTCGTCGGCGTAGAAGAACTGGGACAGCAGCCTGGGGTCGGAGCGCTGGCGAGAGGCACAGGCAGAAGAGGTTGTTAGTCCGTCAGTCACTGCGGCACTCCGAGGAGCAGAGCGCTGTGGCTCCAGCCTGCCCCAGCAGGAGGCACTGCGGGGAGCCCTGGGGAGGGGGAGGGGGAGGGGACAGGCCCAGCTCCAGCGCCCCGTCCTGCTGGGCTGACGCGCTGCAGTGTTCGGCCCCAGGAGCTGGTGCACCAGCACGACATGCGCGGCCGGGGGGGGTGTCCGGTGCCAGGGCAGTGAGCGCAGGAGGGGCACAGGAAAGACTTACAGCACCTGCCTCCTCCCAGCCCATTGCGCGAGGGGCCAGGACTGTGCAGAGCGCCCTGGGCTGCTTCAGGGACAGGCCGTGGGGTACTCTGGGCGCTGCTGCCAAGCGTGTGAGCACAGGGAGGCGATGGGACGGGCTGGGCTCTCCTCAGGCCAGACAGCAGCACCATGTTCTGGTGAACCAACCATGGGCCTTGAGCCAGAAAGCCCCAAGGGGCACCGTGTCCTTTGGCCCCTCGTTTCACTCCCCGTTCCTGGGGGGCTAGTTCATGGCACGGGGCCGGGGGCGGCGACAGCGACACCGCACCACAGAACCCGCTTGTCACAAGGCGCTCCCAGCCCTTCGCTCAGTGCGCCAGCGACTCACCCATGCGCCCCCAGAGCCGGGCACAGAACCCAGGAGTCCTGTCTCCCAAGGCCCTGTCTTAACAGCTAGATACAGTCTTGTGCAGCATGGACTGCCAAGTGGCCCCATTCTTGCCGACTGCCTGGCCAGGAGCACCCAGCTGCTGCCCTCGGTGGGGGTCTCAGCCCCCCAGGCTGCTCCCAAGGAGAGCTGTCATGCCAACACCGTCTCTAGGCAGCCTCGGGCCAGCAGAGCTGCGTGCAAAGCAGGAGGCTGAGTTCAGAGCAGCCCCTAGCCCCCACCTGGCCCTGGGGTGACTATGTCCCAGGCCGTGACAAACAGCCCTCTAGGGCTCTTGGGGCTGTCGGCCTCCCTTCAAGGTCTCTGGGCCCAGGAGAGCTGAATACACCAGTGCTCCAAGCCACTCCTGGCCACAGCAGGCCCAAAGCAGACAGGACAGCTGGGTTCCCAGCACGGGCGCTCCAGAGGGGGAAGGGGTTGGGTGGCGAACGCCGCCAGTGTGTCGTCACACCAGGCGTGCCCGGAGCTTTCCTGCAGCTTTTCCACTGCCGGAGGAGCCAGGAGCCCCTGCCCTGAGGGCAGCACAACAGATCCCAACTGTCGCTGACAGGAACATTCATCCGTCCGTCCGTCCATCCCCCCAAGCCCAGCACGAGCTACGGCTCAGGAATGGAATTGTCTCAGGGCCACCCTTGACCAGCAGGGGGTGCTGCAGCGGGGTTTGGGGCAGCGGGAGGGCTGCAGGGTCTGTCGCTCAGGCCCTGGCACACACCCCGCCGGCGCACATGTGCGGAGCTATTCAGGGAGGAAGTCACGGCCCCCGCCTAGGCCATGAGGTCACACAAACCCCGGGCAGGCATGGCGGAGCTCACTAGGTAAGAGGCCAAGCAGTCTCAGCCTGGAGCAGGTTAGCAGCACACACCCATGCAGCACGCCCGGCCTCTCGCACACGTCCTCAATCCAAGCCATTCCACCGTTCGCTAACCACCCAGCAGAGTTTATACAGCAGCTGAACTGGACTGTGCAGAGGCAGCTAGAGCGAGTGGACCAGGCACAGGACTGGGATCGGGAATCCTGGAGCTCTCATTTTGGCTCCACCCAAACCCCACACTGTGGCCTGGGCAAGTCCCACGTCCCCTGTCTGTGCCTCAATTTCCCCAGGTGTAGATCAGGGTTAACGAGCTCAAGCTGGATCCCAGTAGGGGTGGGGCTGGATGTGTGTGCACATCACACTCAGGTGCAAGAGCCTGAGACGGCAGCCTTTGTGACAGGGTGACTGCGCCCTTGGGGGTAGTGAGGGCTGGTGGTCAGTCAGCCTCTTAAAGCCTGGGCCTTGTACAGAGGATGAAGAGCGAAGGAGGGTAGAGCTGGGTGTGGGGAGAGCAGGAGATGGGCCCAGGGCAATCAGGCAGACTCAGGGAAAGCCCAGGCTGCTGTCCCGTTAAGGTCCTGGGACCAGAAGCCTTGTAGAGTGGCTGGGAGCAGAGCTCCACACACGCGTGTTGCCGCTGGGGTGACACGTCACCCCCCCCCCCAGGTATCCAGGGACCACAGCGTGGAGAGGAGACCAGAGCCCTGGAGCTGCTCTGTCCCCATCACACACACACACACGGTCCCGGGGCCGTGCACACAGGGGGTCACCTGGCACCAAGACCCTCACTCCTGCACCTCGGGCACTGGACCACCTCGCCTCTCCAAAGCCCCCAAACCTACTGTGACGCTGCCAGCAGGGCGAGGGGCGGCGTCCCGCGTGGGAGAGTCGCAGCCCACAAGGGCCGCGTGTGGAGGGGAGAGGAGGCTCTGGGAGGTGCGGGTTACACTGCTCAGGGACAGCAAGAGAGCCCCTGTGGGCCTCAAAGCATCGCTCTGCAGGAGGCAAACCCACCCAGCCCCGAGCCTACTAGCAACGCAGCCCCCGGCCCCGCGGGGAAAAGCCTGGACAGTGGCCATTAGCCACCTGCAGCTCTTCCCTTCCCCCGGAAGCCAGCCCCTCCTTTGCAGCGTCTAACGCCAGCCCCCGTACTAGGGGAGCAGGGCCTGGATCCACCGGCTGAGCTGCCCCTGGACAGCCCTGTCTCCAGCCCCTCTGCTGCAGGCAACAGACTCTTCCCAGTCACCCAGGACTCACGCTGGGGCTGCCATGGGGAATCCCAGCCTGGGGCTTCCCTGTAGCTTCACTCCTGGCTCTCGGCCAGCTCAGCTGTGCCCTCCTGTTCCTTCCCCCAGCTCCCCCCCAGAGACAGACGCAGCTCCTGGCGGTGGGTCACCCAGGGCCAAGGTAGGGATCGTCCCTCCTGGGCCTTGCTTGCTACTGTTCCAGTCTAGGTGTCGTGACCCTGAGCGCCAGGCCCCGTCCCGTCCCCCATCCTGGATGGGGGAAGAGAACCCCCCGCCCCCCATGTTGCGTTTTTTAAGCCCGAGTGGAAGGCCTGGGACTCCTGTAAACAGCTCCGGCCTGTTTACACCCTTCAGGCATGTGGAGGCCCTGGCCGTGACCCTCCCCCACCCGCCTTAGTCACCTCTTAGACATGCTCTTGTACCATCTTCCCACAGCTCTGGCCCAGCCCAGCCCCGGGTCCCAGCCCTGCTGGCAGAGCAGCAACTGGGGTCCGGTTTCCACTCCGGCCAGACAAGCCTGTCCAGCCCCTGGAGCGTGCGCTGTGCTGAGCAAACCCCCCAGCCTAAGCCCCTCTTCCCCGAGGGCACGTGCAGAGCCCCCTGCACCCCAGAGCTAGGCAGGCCAGGGGTGTCCCTGGGAACCCACAGGAGCCAGGCCCCAGGAGTCAATGGGACACTTCCACCCTCTCTGCCCTGCCCAGAGGGCTGGGGCTGCCTGGCGCTCCAAGCATGGGGGCGGGGGGTGGCTGGACAGCAGCAGCTGGAGCAAGCAGACAGGCTCCTTGGCAGTGCCAGGTGAAGGGACAGCCTAAGTGCCTGGTTCAGACCGGGGCACTTACGCCAGGGAGCCGTGGGGGGCTGCAGCACCCCCTGGCCAGGGCAGGGCAAAGGGCCCGAGAGCCAAGCCCCACCCCAACATTGCCAGTCCAGGCTGCCCCCCTCCACCTCAGAGAATCGCTGCCAGCCCCAGGGCAACCCACCCCTCATCGGATCCTTGGCTTGGCTGCCCCACAGGACCCAGGGATGAGTTCCCGGCCATCCCTGGGGAGAGCACGGGGGGGTGTGTGTGCTGGGGCAGGGGGGGTCCCTGGCAGCCCCCCCGGGGGCAGAGGGGAGTCCCGGGGGTGGGGCGGGGTCCCTGCCAGTCTCCCCGGGGGCAGAG
>NW_020688961.1:0-3471 GCF_002925995.2 Terrapene triunguis | reverse complement strand
CTTGCCGTGCTGGCGCCGCCCGTCTGGCCCGGTGCAGGCGGCACGCAGCGGAGGAAGGCGTCAAACAGAGCCGCCAACGGAAGCTGCTTTGTCCCCGTGGGCAGCCCGGCAGTGAGCGGCAGCCCGACATGAGCGGCCTGCCTGAGTCGTGGTGGCAAGGCGGACGCCCGAGGGTGCCCGCGACAGAGGACGGGCGGGCTGGGTCGTTCTAGGGGGCAGCACCCCTAGAGCCAAGCGTCCGGCCCAGCCCGAACCTCCTGGCTACAGTGCAGCAGAAGGCGAGGGACTGGCTGTTACCCCAAATCATCACTGCGGGTAGCAGAGCAAGACACTTTATTGCTCAGTCGTTAGCGCTGGCAGGGGCTGGCACTGGGGTGAAGGGTGATGGCAAGTTGCACTGTCCAGGCGGCAGAGGGTCCCTGGGGGCAGCGTCTGCATGGGGCTGTGGGGAGCCAGCTGGCAGGGGACCCCTCCCTTCAGGCAGAGCAGAGCAGTGCCTGGCTGCTCCCCAAGCCCTGCTCCCCTGTCACCTCCTCCAGTGACCGGCTGCCCTGTGGCAGGATGATCTCTGCGACCTTGCAGCTGGGCGCGAAGGGCTCCGAGCCTGCCAGGACCAGCGCCCCCTGCAGGGTGCGTCTCTGATCGTTGCTCAGCTCCGGGGTGTCGTAGTGAATCCGGATCCAGGGTGAACCTACGGAAATGGGGGGCGGGGGCTGAGACACTTGTCACCCCCTGCTGGGTGTGGGGAAGGACAGCACTGGGAGGGAGCGGGGCTCTTGGGGTGCACCTGCTGGGGCTGGGATGGGCAGCAAGGGCATCATTCCCTGGGCAGAGATGGGATCAAAACAGGAAGCAGCTGGTTCCTAACCCAAGGGACGGGGGGCAGGAGCTTCTCAGGTCGTCTTGGGGTGTCAGGAGTCATGGGCTGGCCTGGCCGGGGCTCCCCAAGTGTGCACCAGTCCCTCCCAATCCCTCCACCTGCTCTAATCCCATCCACCCCATTTGCAGTTTGGTAGGGGGGGTAGTGCCAGGTGTCTCTCCCCTCCCCAAGCCAGTGCCAGGCCCCAGCCCAGGGCCCTCAGTCCAGAAGTGCCATCTACACCTAGGCAAAGGGAACCCAAGGGAGCCCCCAGGCTCTGTACCACTGAACTGGCAGTGCCAGCTGCAGAATAACTGGATTATGCCAGGCAAAGGGGATGGGTGCCCCAGAGCAGGTCAGATACTGCGGGAATGGGCAGCGGAATAAAACCCTAAAATAGACAGAAGGTCCAAGGGACTGGCTGGTCCTGGCTGGAGTCTGGCCCCAGGAGCAGACCCCAGGGCAGGCAGCGCAGAGCAGGTGGGTGGGTGGAGAGCCCGGCAAGCAGACGCCCTGGGCGGGGTGCACTTGGCTCTTACCTTTAGCCACGCGCTGCCCCACCGTCACCAGCAGCTCGGCCCCCACGTGGTGGTTGATTGGCTGCCCCTTCTGGGTGCGGCCGGCTCCCAGCTCATGCAGCACCTGGGCGATGGGCAGGGCCTCGACCCTCTGCACTGTGCCTGGGGAGAAGGGCGGAGACAGGTCAGCAGTTACGGAGCCTGCGAGCCGGGGCTGGGGTCACAGGCGTGGGGATGGGGGGGGGGAGCTTGGAGACATTGGGGTGCAGAAGGCAGTACAACCTGCCTCCCCCACTGTCCCTTGGGGCCAGGGTGGGGGGCACTAGCCTGTGCCCCTCTCCCCAGCACCAGCTCCTTTGGTTCCTATTGCGGTGGGGGGCAGAGAGCAGCTCCCCCTGCAGGCTGGGGCTGCCCCACCCTCGTTCCCCACCCCCGCTTACCGTCCTGGGCCGCGGGCAGCTCCTCCTGGGCACGAGCCCGGCCGAGCACCTGGTAGCGCTGCTCCTCCGTCCCTGTGCACAGGGCCCGGGCCATGCCGGCCTCCACCCCCTGGGCCTGCAGCATGGCCTGGAACTTCCCCAGGGCCGAGCCATCAGCCAGCGAGGCTGCGATGCGGGCGGCGCCCTGCCCCACTGAGCCGGCCTTCCCGCACTGCCACAGCAGAGAGCCCCCTGCGCAGGGAGAGATGGGCCGGGGTCTCACTCCTGCACATGGAGACCCCCCCCCGCAGCCCCCTCCCACCCCTCTGCCCCAAGGTGCTGCTCTCGTCCCGTCGTCCCCGGCACAGCCCCCCAGCAAGCCTGGTATGTGGCAGCCCCAGGCTTGCCCCTGGGCCCCGTTCCACCCAGTCACCCAGCTGTGACGGGGAGCCCAATGGCCCAGAGCCGCTCTCAGCTACTGGCCTCCGCCCCCACTTCTCCTCATGCTCTCAGTCCGGGGGTGAGGGGGGGGGCAGGGCGGGATATGACTGTAGCCAAGCCAGGGGCAGGAGGGGACAAAGGGCTGGTACTAGGAGGTGGCAGCTCTGTGTGGACGTTCATTCGTGTGAGTCCACGTCGGCTCCTCACACTGCCCGCGCGGCTCTCCCTGACCCTCCACCTGCCCTGGGTGTGGGACAGGGTCTGGGGGCTGCTTGGGCCCCCCGCACCGCGGGCAGGTGGAGGGTCTGCCCTGGCTCCCCACAGCTGCCCGTCCGGCTCTTATCATGGCTGGGCTGCGGCTCCGAGCCCCCCCCCCCGCCAGTCAGAGCCTGGTCGGGGAGAGCTGCACCGCGGGCCAGATGTTCAGGCAGCTGGGGGCGGGTAGGGGGCTGCTTTTGTCTCCACCTTTTGGGAGGGCTCTGGTGCTCAGCCTGCAGCCAGGGACTCTGGGCGGCTGGAGCCAGTGTTCGCGCTGCCCGCCTGACCTTCGGGGGCTGGGGCGGCTGGGGGCCGCGCTCAACTGCCCGCCTGACCTTCGGGGGCTGGGGCGGCTGGGGGCCACGCTCAACTGCCTGCCTGACCTTCGGGGGCTGGGGCGGCTGGGGGCCGCGCTCAACTGCCCGCCTGCCTGGCAGTTCGGGGCTGAGGGGAGTGGGGAGCACTCAGGTGGCCTGGGGCTGGTGGTGGGGGGCCCATCTGGGCTCCGGCGGGGGAAGGGGGGCTGGGAGGTGCGGGGCCCTGGGCAGAGGGGGCAGTCCAGCTGGGGGCTAGCCTCCCCAAGCCCCCGTTCACCCGCCGCCCATACTCATCGCTGTCCAGGGATAGCATTAACCCTTGGGCAGCTCTTGTCCCGCCAGCGCTGCCATTCTGGAGCTCCCCACACCTAGCGTGGTGACCAGGTGATGCAGATCCGCTGGCCCCTGGCCCTCCAGGCACTGCAGGGCCTCCAGCACCTCCAGGGAGTGGCCCACGCGCTGCCCCAGGGGCCCGTCCATCCTGCTGAGCATGGCCACCGTGCAGATCCCCAGCCGGCTGCCCACCGACACCTGCAGGGACGGGAGGGAGGGGCAGTGAGTGTTTGCGACAGCTGGGCCTGGGGACAGGATCCTGGTGTCCCCCCGGGGGACGAGGGGCAGCTCCCACCCTGCGTCACCATCTCACAGGGGCTGCAGAC
>NW_020688960.1:0-1091 GCF_002925995.2 Terrapene triunguis | reverse complement strand
CTCTATGATTTCATGACCCTCCCCCTCTACAACAACCCTCCCCAGCACCTCCCCCAAAATCCCCTACCTGAGCTGGATCCACCACAGCCATTTCCCTTCTCCGGCCCCTAGGAAGATGGGAGGGTCTGGAGCAAAACGGGGTCGTTATTCTGCAGCCTGTCAGGGTGAGAAGGGAAATTCGGGAGGTTTCTGAATTAGTGTTAGTCCATTTCACACCCCGATTCCCCCAGGCTCTGTCCTTGCAGACAGACACTCTAGACTCTGCCATGCTGGGAGACGCCTCAGTGACGCTATTACAGCACAGACCCGACCTCTCCCCCGGGACTAAACCCACCAAACGCTATTACACTCTCCCAGGAACAGAGTCTCTGAGCCAAACTCCAGAAAAGAGCAGAATCAAAGGAGCCCCTTTGGGGGATCCCCCGACACTGTCCCCAGAACAGCCCATTCCCTCAGCAGCGCAGGGACCAGGCAGAGGCAGGAACTGGCTTTTCCTCTCTCTGCCCCTCCCCTCTCCCAGGAAAGTCACTGCCCCGGGGGGCTGCAGGGAATGGAGCTGGGCAAGGCTGGGTGCCCGGAACCTCCCTCCCCACTGATTGCTCCAGCTGCCCCGCCCAGTCTCTCCCCTCTCCCTCCTGCACGAAGAGCCGGTCACTGTCCTGCATTCCCGTGGGCGTTTCCTCGCCAATAGCTACAGCCACTGCTAACGGGGTGAGCCTGGGTGTGTTGGGCAGCAGCTCTCAGCCGCGCAGAAACTCTGGGGCAGGGATGGGGCTTCCTTGCCATGGGTAAGAGGGGCAGAAAATGCTTTTGAAAAAACCTTTTGCAAAGTAAAAATAAAAGAAACCAAACAACCCCCTCCCTTGCTTTGTGCTGGGGGGCGGGTGTTGTTCTGAGCACACTCTGTTCAGGGAAGGGGTGGAGTTGGCCAAAGGGGCAGGTGGAATCTTTAGCAGAGAATTCCTTTCTCCATTCTGTTAGCTAAGCATTGCTGTTAAATGTCAGCCGACGAATGCAGCATTTGAAGCAATCTGACTCTAAATGCCCTGCCCTCTCGGTTGCTGCAGTTCTCACACCCTCTGCTCTTGTGA
>NW_020688959.1:2611-3041 GCF_002925995.2 Terrapene triunguis | reverse complement strand
TTTACCCAGTGAATGTTCACTATCCTCTCCAGTTACATACCCCGTTCCCCCCCTTCCAACACACGTTTAAAAATAAAATCACTTGAAATTTGTTAATGAACACCGTTTTCTTTATTACTGTTTTCGCGGTAAAGTGTTGAACCTGGGACGCAGACTGTGGTGGGGAACAGGTGTAGTGTAGTGATGCAAAGAACGCTTCTAAACTCGAGGAATGACAGGCTCCGCACTGGTGGACTGGTTGTTTCAACGGAGCCTGCCACCCCTCCTGTTCGGGACTCTGTGTGTGGGGGCTATGTGACTTTGTGGCAGGGGGAGGACGGTTACAGATCCCCTGCTGCGTGGCTCTGTGATCCAGGATAAGGACCGCTGCATAAGATCTCTAACCGCCCTCCCCCGCCACAAAGTCACATAGCTCCCCCCCCCACACACA
>NW_020688959.1:0-2511 GCF_002925995.2 Terrapene triunguis | reverse complement strand
CAGAACATGAAAACCACCTCCCAAACTGACCAGGGTAACTAGTGACTGCAATGTGTGTGTGCCCTGCTGCTGAACCTGCCCCCGCGTCTGTACCCTGGTAAAGGTGACTGTCCTGTCCAATTACCAACCCCCTTCCCCCCCTTCAAACAGACTCTCCTCTAAAAGAACATGATGGAAACAGTAATTAACAGAAACGTATTTTTTATTAGCAACTACACATGAAACTGGGGGATGAAACTGGGACTGGGGCTTGGGTGAGGCGGGAAGGAAAGGACTTATCAAATTTTGGGGAATGAGAGCCTTCTGGTACTTGAGCAGTCTGCAGGGGTGGAGTGAGAGTTTTCACGGACTCTGCCGCCCCTCCTTCTTGGGACTTTGGGTGAGGGGGGTATGGGACTTTGTGGCGGGGGAGGGCGGTTAGAGATAGACTGCAGCGGGGCTCTGTCTTCCTGCTTCTGGTCCTGCAGAACATCCACAAGGCGCCGGAGCGTGTCCATTTGCTCCCTCATTAGTCCAAGCAGCGTTTGAGTCGCCTGCTGGTCTTCTTGCCGCCACCTCTCCTCCCGTTCAATGTGTGATCGGTGGATTTGGGACAAGTTCTCCCTCCACTGGGTCTGCTGGGCTGCCTGGGCTCGGGAGCAGCCCATAAGTTCCGAGAACATGTCCTCCCATGTCCTCTTCTTCCTACGCCTAATCTGCGCTAGCCTCTGGGAGTGTGATGCCAGGGTAGGTCGGGAGACAGTCGCAGCTGTGGGATGGGAAAAAGGGAGTGAATTCCTCAGAAAGATAAATTTTTTTATGAACCAAGAACATAGTCTTTCTCTGTGAACAAGACCATGCACAGCACCTATCACATGCGCACTCAGGACAAGGTCGAATTTTCGGCCTTCGCATTCAGTGCCTTGGGTCTTGCAGTGCAGATCAGACACGCGGGGCAGGACAGCGGAATTTGGGTAGCAGGCTGACATGGTAAGCCGTAGACTTGTGGCTGCTTAAAACTTTAATAATAGCACTGGCCTCCTTTCACTTTCAAAGCAATGCCAGTCCCTGCTGCCAGCAATCTGGCAAGCATGAACTCTGCCCCTGTCCCATCCCCTCGTGGCTGTCCCAGGGAAAGATCCCTGTATGCTGCTCCTCTCCCGCCTCCACCGCGTGGCTGTAAACCGCCGGTTACAGTTCTGTAAAGGAACAGGCAAGCAGTCCCAATACTAACATTCCCCTACCTAATTCAAAGCAGGTCACCATGAGCGACATCACTCTGATGAGGATTTCAGAGACTGAGAAAGAAAGGATGCTTCGGGAAAACCTGCAAAGACCAGGGCCGTATGCCACCATGCTCTGCAAGGCAATGATCCCCGAGTACTTGCTTGTCTCCTGGCACGGAAACGTTTCCTACCACGGAGGACCCAATAAGGCCGCTCTCCCCAGGAACCTGATGCAAAGGCTTTCCAATTACCTCCAGGAGAGCTTCGTGGAGATGTCCCAGGAGGATTTCTGCTCTATCCCCGGACATATAGACCGGATTTTACTGTAGCTGCACTGGCAGGGACTAAAGAGTAGAGCGCCTAGGGCAAACCAATCATGCTAAACCGGAAATTGTTAGATTTTTTTTTCAGTAGTTGCACTGCCAAGGACTGAAACGTTAAGCGCCTAGGGCAAACTAATCATGAAAAACCCATTGTTAATATTGTTAATATTCCTGTTCTGTTAAAAATAAATGTTTACATGTTTAAAACACTTACTGACTGATCCTTCCCCTGATTCTGTGTCCGGGTTAACGCCTGGGGACGGTTGGTAGGGGATCTCTGTAAGGGTGATGAAGAGATCCTGGCTGTCGGAGAAATAAGCGTTGTAAGCGCTGTTGACTGCCTCGTCCTCCTCATCTCCTTCCTCATCTTCCCCGTCCGCTAACATCTCCGAGGAACCGGCCGTCGACAATATCCCATCCTCAGAGTCCACGGTCAGTGGTGGGGTAGTGGTGGCGGCCGCACCTAGGATGGAATGCAGTGCCTCGTAGAAACGGGATGTCTGGGGCTGGGATCCGGAGCGTCCGTTTGCCTCTTTGGTCTTCTGGTAGCCTTGTCTCAGCTCCTTGATTTTCACGCGGCACTGCGTTGCATCCCGGCTGTATCCTCTCTCTGCCATGGCTTTTGAGATCTTCTCGTAGATCTTTGCATTCCGTTTTTTCGATCGCAGCTCGGAAAGCACGGACTCATCGCCCCACACAGTGATCAGATCCAAGACTTCCCGATCAGTCCATGCTGGGGCCCTCTTTCTATTCTGGGATTGCACGGCCATCTCTGCTGGAGAGCTCTGCATCGTTGCCAGTGCTGCTGAGCTCGCCACGATGTCCAAACAGGAAATGAGATTCAAACTGCCCAGACAGGAAAAGGAATTCAAATTTTCCCGGGGCTTTTCCTGTGTGACTGGTCAGAGCATCCGAGCTTGGACTGCTGTCCAGAGTGTCAACAGAGTGGTGCACTGTGGGATAGCTCCCGGAGCTATTACCGT
>NW_020688958.1:0-2643 GCF_002925995.2 Terrapene triunguis | reverse complement strand
GGTCCAGCGTAAGTCCTTTGGGAGCAAGTTTCAGCTACATCCAAATCAGACCTTATCCACACTCAGGAGTTGCAGAGGTTTGATTTAATCAGTTCAGTTGCAAGGACTTTTGTGGATGGACTCTCTGAGGGCTTGGCTACACTTGCAAGTGAGAGCGCATTAAAGCAGCCCCGGGTGCCCTAACTCTCGATGTGTCCACACTGGCAAGGCACGTAAAGCGCCTGGACTCTGCAGCTGGAGTGCTCCTGGTAATCCATCTCCACGAGAAGCATAACGCTTGCTGCACCCTGGCTGAAATGCCCGGGCGTCAGTGTGGACGAGGTGTTGCATTACTGTGCTGTGATTGGCCTCCGGAAACGTCCCATAATCCCCTGAAGTCAAGTGGCCACTCTTCTCATTGTTTTGAAATAGGCTACAGGAATGCAGATATGCCCTTTGAAAGCTCCGTTTCTGACAGCTGGCATGCTTATCTTCTCCGGGACAAAGCAAGCCATTAGTGTGGAATGCTGCTGTTGTGAGTGTGTGTGTGTATGTGGTGGGGGGGGGAGTGAAGGGGGGTTTGCTGCTGTCTGAACTTACAAGACAGCATGCTGACACACTATCTTTCCCCCCACATACACACAACACACTCCCTATCACACTCCACCCCCCCCCCCGATTTGAAAAGCATGTTGCAGCCACTTGCATGCTGGGATAGCTACCACAATGCACTGCTCTTTGTGGCGTTGCAAGAGCTGCTAATGTGGCCACGCCACTGCGTGTGCAGCTGACCATGTAAACACACGGCAGCGTTTCCCCTGCTGCGGTCTCCGAAGGCTGGTTTAACTCCCAGCGCTCTACATCTGCAAGTGTAGCTATGCCCTTAGACTGGTTTCAAATTGGTTTCAGGAGTTTAGCTTGCACATGACACTGACGCAACCAGCTTTATACTGATGCCAGAGTCCATATCAAAGTTGTACCAGTTTAACTAAATCTGTATAAAATCACAGCATTAGTTATATCGGTACAGGGGTGGGTCTAGACCAGACCTAAGTCACTTTGACAGCAAGACACAGCCTGATGTTTACACAAAAGTTGTGCTTCTTTAACTGTACTGACAGAATTAAAGCAGAACAACCCTCTAGGTTGGACACAATTATCCTGGAATAAAAGTTCTTATACAAGCATAGTTATTCCCATATGGGAAGGGGAATAGGCTATATTGGTATTAGGCACCTTTCTATCAGTATAACTGAGTCCACACTAGAGGTTGTACCAGTATAACTAGATCAGAAAAAAAAAAAAAATCACCCCCTCGCCAACACAGTTATGCCAGTACAAAATCTGTGTGTATGCTGGGCCATAGGGTATGTCTACAACCACTACCGAGGCACTGATATGGGGCTGCTGCAGCGGTATAGTATAGACCAGAGGTCCCCAAACTGTGGAGCGCCCCCCTCTAGGGCGTCACAGAGGAGTGGTTTGGGGGGGGGGAGCGGCGCAGCGGGCCCCGGGTCAGACCCCGTGGCCACGGACAGCCCCCTCAGGGGGCGGGGAGAGAGTACCACCAAGCCTCACTCCTGTCCCAGCTCTGCTTAGGCCTCACCCGGAGCTGCAGCCCTGACTCCCAGCCTTGGCCCCCAACCGCAGCCCGGTTGCAGCTCCGCCTCCGGTCCCAGCTCCAACCCTGGCCCAGGTCCTGGCTCCAGCCCCACCCCCAGATGCGGCCCCCTTACCCCTGTCTGTGCCCCCGCCGGAGCCACAGGCCTGTTCCTGGCCCCAGGATGGGGGTGGCCACAGACAGTGGTAATGGGGGGGCACGTCCCTGCAGTTTGGGGACCACTGGTGTAGATGCTTACTACAACTGCCGGAAGGGGTTTTCCTGTTGCTGTAGGTAATCCACCTCCCCAGGCGGTGATAGCCCTGTCGGCAGAAGAATTCTTCCGTCAACCTAGCCCTGTCTACACCGGGGGTTAGGTCACCCTCATTATGGCACGCAGGGCATGACATTTTTCACAGCCCTGAGCGACATAGCTAGGTTGATCCGATTTTTACGGGGCTATTCCCAGCTCGCGGACACACGCTTGCGCTAGCTCAGTAAGCGGGAGTACACACTGCAGTGTAGCCACGGTGGCATGGGCAGAGGCAGCAGTGCCGGGCCAAATTCATACCCATGGGGTTCAACAGGGTTTGTGCTCAGTAGAACTCAGCCGTGCCACTGCCGCCCTACCTGTTCTACTGCGGCTACACTGCTGTGTATACTCAGGCCAATTCCCATTGAACTAGGGTGAGGATGTCTGCGCGAGATAGGAATCACACCCCTAGCTCGTAGTGGAGATGTAGCCGAAGTCTTCATCCTCACTGCCAAAAGAAGTGTTTTCACACTGCGTTAGTGACCTGGATAGGAAATCTCAGGGGAGATAAGGCACTGCAGTTTTTACCTCCACGTCGCCAGCCAAGGTCAACCCTAGGTGTGTGCGCGGGGGGGAAGGGTTGACTTTGATTAGCCACTTGGAGATAGAAATGACCTGGGCCTGGTCTATCAAGCTAGAGAACTGAATGTAAAAACACCCTTTTTTTTTTTTTTTTTTTTTTATTGAAGACACAGCTCTCTCCTCAAAACACCAACAAGCACAGCAATCGATTGTTTAATTATCTCCTCGA
>NW_020688957.1:0-3698 GCF_002925995.2 Terrapene triunguis | reverse complement strand
TTGAAGTTTTTCTGTTGTAAGATAGCCACCCGCAGGTCTGTCATTGAATGACCAGACAGGTTAAAGTGTTCTCCCACTGGTTTTTGAGTATTATGATTCCTGATGTCAGATTTGTGTCCATTAATTCTTTTGCGTAGAGACTGTCTGGTTTGGCCAATGTACATGGCAGAGGGGCATTGCTGGCACATGATGGCATATATCACATTGGTAGATGTGCAGGTGAACGAGCCCCTGATGGTATGGCTGATGTGATTAGACCCTATGATGATGTCACTTGAATAGATATGTGGACAGAGTTGGCATCGGGCTTTGTTACAAGGATAGGTTCCTGGGTCAGTGTTTTTGTTCAGTGATGTGTGGTTGCTGGTGAGTATTTGCTTTAGGTTGGGGGGTTGTCTGTAAGCAAGGACAGGTCTGTCTCCCAAGATCTGTGAGAGTAAAGGATCATCTTTCAGGATAGGTTGTAGATCTCTAATGATGCGCTGGAGAGGTTTTAGTTGGGGGCTGAAGGTGACAGCTAGTGGTGTTCTGTTATTTTCTTTGTTGGCCCTGTCTTGTAGGAGGTGACTTCTGGGTACTCGTCTGGCTCTGTCAATCTGTTTTTTCACTTCAGCAGGTGGGTATTGTAGTTTTAAGAATGCTTGATAGAGATCTTGTAGGTGCTTGTCTCTATCTGAGGGATTGGAGCAAATGCGGTTATATCTTAGAGCTTGGCTGTAGACAATGGATCGTGTGGTGTGTCCTGGATGGAAGCTGGAGGCATGTAGGTAAGTGTAGCGGTCAGTAGGTTTCCGGTATAGGGTGGTATTTATGTGACCATCGCTTATTAGCACAGTAGTGTCCAGGAAATGGACCGCTTGTGTGGATTGATCTAGGCTGAGGTTGATGGTGGGATGGAAATTATTGAAATCATGGTGGAATTCCTCAAGGGCTTCTTTTCCATGGGTCCAGATGATGAAGATGTCATCAATGTAGCGCAAGTAGAGTAGGGGCGTTAGGGGACGAGAGCTAAGGAAGCGTTGTTCTAAGTCAGCCATAAAAATGTTGGCATACTGTGGGGCCATGTGGGTACCCATAGCAGTGCCGCTGACTTGAAGGTATATATTGTCTCCAAATGTGAAATAGTTGTGGGTGAGGACAAAGTAGGACACTTTACCACGCCAAGCCAGTAGCAAGTGGTCTGAAATCACTGCAGCACAAAGCATGGCAGCGAATGGTCCTGGGTTTTGGTCACATTCAAGCAACATTCAGTCTTTATCTTTCTGTGTTAGCCTCAGGAGAGTGATACCATTCATGGTCACCTGGTTGAAATAGGGGAATTTTTTAGGGTGACCAGACAGCAAATGTGAAAAATTGGGACAGGAGGTGGGGGGTAACAGGAGCCTATATAAGAGAAAGACCCAAAAATCGGGACTGTCCCTATAAAATCGGGACATCTGGTCACCCTAGAATTTTTGTAAGGGAACAGTAAAAGGACCCCGTTCATGCTGGGCTGTTTGCACTTGGCTAAAAGGGATCATCCATGAGACTAGCCACGTGGCGGGGGGAGGGGAGGGGATCATTCCAAATAGTCATGCGGAGGGGTGGGGGAAGGTGTGTGCTGCATATCCACCTGAAAACCGCAACCCCTCCTTTTAAATGGCAAACCCAACCAGCATTGCTTGCTATGGGAAAGGAGGGCGCTGCAGTTTGAAAACATTCCCACATGTTATGAAGGCATTAGAAGACAAACCTGCTTACTCTTTGGCTTACCATCACTGCCTGGAAACCGAATTCTGTTGCCCAGCTGTGTGTGATGTATCACCATACCGGCAGGCGCTCAATATAAAAGGCAAAATGCGGCCTTGTACCTAAAGCACATGTGCTGTCTGCTGTGAATTGTTTGATTCACTGTGAAAGAGTCTCCCTTTTGTTCTCAGAAATGTATCATCTTAAATTTTACTCTCCCTTTTTATCCCCCACTCAGGTGCAAATGTTTCTATGTTCCCTCTATCATCTCCATCCCAGAGGTTATCGCAGATTAGAAGGCGAAAAAAACGCACTTGCAATGACATGTTTTCCGAGCTCATGCAGTCCTCCTGCACTGATAGGGCACAGCTTAATGCATGGAGGCATTCAGTGGCAGAGTCCAGGAAAGCATTAAGTGAGCGCAATGAGAAGAAGCAGGATGCAATGCTGAGGCTAATGAGGGAGCAAACGGACATGCTCAGGTGTCTGGTGGAGCTGCAGGAAAGCCAACAAGAGCACAGACCGCCACTGCATCCACTGTACAACCGCCTGCCCTTCTCCCCAAGTTCCATATCCTCCTCATCCAGATGCCCAAGAATGCGGGGAGGCTCCGGGCACCCAGCCACTCCACTCCAGAGGATGGCCCAAGCAACAGAAGGCTATCATTCAAACAGTTTTGAGTTGTAGTGTGGCTACAGTAAGCAATGTGGCCTTGTCCTTCCCTCCTCCCACACCCCACCCTACCCCACCCGGGCTACCTTATCAGTTATCTTCCTTTTTTTTTTTAATTAATAAAGAAAGAATGCATGGTTTCAAAACAATAGTGTCTTTATTTCCTTTGCCAGCTCTGATCAAAGGGGGGAGGGTGGTTGGCTTACAGGGAGTTAAAATCAACAAAGGGGGCAGGTTTGCATCAAGGAGAAACACACACAACTGTCACAACGAAGCCTGGCCAGTCATGAAACTAGTTTTCAAAGCCTATCTGATGCGCAGTGCGCCCTGCTGTGCTCTTCTAATCGCCCTGGTGTCTGGCTGCTCAAAATTGGCCAGGTGATTTGCCTCAACCTCCCACCGTGCCATAAACGTCTCCCCCTTACTCTCACAGATATTATGGAGCACACAGCAAGCAGTAATAACAATGGGAATATTGGTTGCGGCTGAGGTCTAACCTAGTCAGCAAACAGCGCCAGTGAGCTTTTAAACGTCCAAAGGCACATTCCATCACCATTCTGCACTTGCTCAGCCTATAGTTGAACTGCTCCTTATTACTGTCCAGGCTGCCTGTGTATGGCTTCATGAGCCATGGGAGCAAGGGGTAGGCTGGGTCTCCAACTATTGGCATTTCAACATCCCCAATGGTAATTTTCTGGTCTGGGAAGTAAGTCCCTTCTTGCAGCTGCTCAAATAGCCCGGAGTTCCTAAAGATGCGAGCGTCATGCACCTTTCCCGGCCATCCCATGTTGATGTTGGTGAAACGTCCCTTGTGATCCACCAGTGCTTGCAGCACCATTGAGAAGTACCCCTTGCGGTTTACGTACTGGTTGGCAAGGTGGTCCGGTGCCAAGATAGGGATATGCGTTCCGTCTGTCGCCCCACCACAGTTAGGGAACCCCATTGCAGCAAAGCCATCCACTATGGCCTGCACATTTCCCAGAGTCACTACCCTTGATATCGGCAGCTCTTTGATTGTGTTGGCTACTTGGATCACAGCAGCCCCCACAGTAGATTTGCCCACTCCAAATTGATTCCCAACTGACCGGTAGCAGTCAGGCGTTGCAAGCTTCCACAGGGCTATCGCCACTCGCTTCTCAACTGTCAGGGCAGCTCTCATCTTGGTATTCCTGCGCTTCAGGACGGGGGAATGCAACTCACAGAGTTCCAGGAAAGTGGCCTTATGCATGTGAAAGTTTCACAGCCACTGGGAATCATCCCATACCTGCAACACTATGCGGTCCCACCAGTCTGTGTTT
>NW_020688956.1:934-2813 GCF_002925995.2 Terrapene triunguis | reverse complement strand
GCATAAGACAAAACATGAAGAATAAGAAAAGGGATATTAATGCACAAAAGTGTAGGTGTATAAATACAAGGTACGTGGGTAAATACCGGAAGGAAGAGGAGGTGTTTAGGTGTTGTTGGGTGGTCACAAGATCAGTGTTGATGGGAGATGCTCTCCCGCAGACATAGTGCTGTCCACACGGGTACTTTTGTCCATTAAGCTTATATTGGACAGGAGTGTGTTTTTTCACCCTCCTGACCGATAAAAGTTTTACCCACAAAAGTGCTAGGGTAGACAAAGCCATAGTCATTCAGAATGGAGGAAATTCCCTCTTAGGCCTGGTCCACACTAGGACTTTAATTCGGATTTAGCAGCGTTAATCCGAATTAACCCTTCACCCGTCCACACTACAGAGCCAGTTAATTCGAATTAAAGGGCCCTTTAAATCGATTTCTGTACTCCACCTCGACGAACGGAGTAACGTCAAAATCGATTTTGTTAATCCGAATTAGGGTTAGTGTGGCCACAAATCGATGGTATTGGCCTCCGGGAGCTATCCCACAGTGCACCACTGACCGCTCTGGACAGCAATCTGAACTCGCATGCACTGGCCAGGTAGACAGGAAAAGACCCAGGAAAATTTGAATTGCATTTCCTGTTTCCTGTTTGCTCAGCGTGGAGAGCACAGGTGACCACAGATACCACAGATACCTCAGCTCATCAGCACAGGTAACCATGCAGGCTGATAATCGAAAAAGAGCACCAGCATGGACCACACGGGAGGTACTGGATCTGATCGCTGTATGGGGTGAGGATTCAGTGCTAGCAGAACTTCGTTCAAAGAGACGAAATGCCAAAACTTTTGAAAAAATCTCCAAGGGCATGATGGAGAGAGGCCACAATAGGGACTCAGATCAGTGCCGCGTGAAAGTGAAGGAGCTCAGACAAGCCTATCAAAAAACAAAGGAGGCAAACGGTCGCTCCGGGTCAGAGCCGCGGACATGCCGCTTCTACGCAGAGCTGAATGCAATTCTAGGGGGGGCCGCCACCACTACCCCACCTGTGATCGTGCAAACCGGGTCTGGGATAGTCTCTACACCTGAGGATTCTGAGGGTGGGGAAGATGAGGATGAGGAGGAGGAGGAGGAAGATCAGGATCTTGCAGAGAGCACCCAGCACTCCGTTCTCCCCAACAGCCAGGAGCTTTTTCTCAGCCTGACTGAAGTACCCTCCCAAGCCTCCCAAGCCAGTAGCCAAGACCATGACCCCATGGAAGGGACTTCAGGTGAGTTTACCTTTTAAAATATAAAACATGGTTCAAAAGCAAGGTTTTTTAATGATTATTTTGCCCTGAGGACTTGGGATGCATTCGCAGCCAGTACAGCTACTGGAAAAGTCTGTTAACGTGTCTGGGGATGGAGCGGAAATCCTCCAGGGACATCTCCATGAAGCTCTCCTGGAGGTACTCCAAAAGCCTTTGCAGAAGGTTTCTGGGCAGTGCAGCCTTATTCCGTCCTCCATGGTAGGACACTTGACCACGCCATGCTAGTAGCAAGTAATCTGGTATCATTGCATGACAAAGCCTGGCAGCGTATGGTCCCAGTGTTTGCTGGCATTCAAGCAACATCCGTTTTTTATCTCGCTGTGTAATCCTCAGGAAAGTGATATCGCTCATGGTAACCGGGTTGAAATACGGGAATTTAATTAAGGGGACAGAGGTGGCCGTTCCTACTGGGCTGTTTGCCTGTGGCTGAAAAGAAATCCTTCCCTGCAGTTAGCCAAGCGCGGGGTGGGGAGGAGGGGGCAATTGAGCTTTTCGCCTTTGGCTAGCAGGGATCTTCCCTGATACCAGCCACGCAGTGGGGGGAGGGGTACAGCGATCATCCCAGATAATTCATGG
>NW_020688956.1:0-834 GCF_002925995.2 Terrapene triunguis | reverse complement strand
GGGGGGGGGGCGGGAGGTTAGTTTGGTTTCTGCAAGGATCTTCCCTGATACCAGCCACGCAGTGGGGGGAGGGATAAAGCGATCATCCCAGAGAATTGGATGGGGGGGGGGGTTAGTTTGTTTTCTGCTGCTGAAGGTTAACAGGAAAACCGCAGCAGTCAACGGGCTTTGCTTGGTATGTGGGAAAGGAGGGCGCAGAAGCCGAAAGACAATGGCTTACCATGGCCGCATGCAAGCCGAATTCTGTTGCCCGGCTCTGCGTCTGTGATCTCTAACACCAAAGCCACAGGCACTCAATATTAAGATGGAAAATGCGACCTTGTACTGAAATCACATGTGCTATGTAATGTGAATAATGTTTTTCACCGTGAAAGAGTATAAGCATTGTTCTGTAAAATGTATCTTTTTAAAAACTTCTCTCCTTTTTTCCATCCCTCCAGCAGCTGCAAATTTTTCAAGCCTCCCTCCTCCGTCCCAAAGGCTATCTCAGATAAGGCGGCGGAGAAAGAGGACGTGAGACTAGATGTTCTCGGAAATAATGGAATGCACCCTCAATGAAAGAGCTCATTTGAATGAGTGGAAGGCAACCGTATCTAAGTACAGGAAAGATGCCAGTGAACGTGAGGTCCTGAGGGACGCTCGAGATGAGAGGTGGCAGGCTGCAACGCTGGGACTGCTGCGTGATCAAACGGACATGCTCCGGCGTCTGGTGGAGCTTCAGGAACGGCAGCAGGATAACAGAGTGCCGCTGCAGCCGCTGTATAACCTCCCTCCCCCCTCACCATGTTCCATAGCCTCCTCATCCAGACATGTAAGAACGCGGGGGGGGGGGGG
>NW_020688955.1:13274-13502 GCF_002925995.2 Terrapene triunguis | reverse complement strand
CGGGGCGGGCATCCGCTGCCATCGGGCCTGGCCGCGGGCCGGGCGGGACAGGGGTCCCGCTGCGGAGCCTGTGCCGGGGGTCCGCCTCTCGGGCGCAGGCCTATTTCCTGCCCCGGGTGGGGCTGTTCCACCCGTTTTCGCTCCTTCAGGCGGCCGGGGGGGTTGGGGCCCGGCCCGGGGGGAGGGGAGGGATCCGGGGGGGCCGGCCCGGGAGGAGGGGTTTAGGGA
>NW_020688955.1:0-13174 GCF_002925995.2 Terrapene triunguis | reverse complement strand
AGTATTGCACTGAAAGGGAGAGCCAACCCCCCTCCCCGGCTAGTTTAGTGTGTGCTCTCCGAGGAGCCCACGGTGCAGCCTCCAGTGCTGGCCTGCGGAGAAGAGGGGCTAGCAGCTGGTGCAGTATGAGGCGAGTGTAGAGAAAGCGCTACTCTAAAAAGGGCTGAGGGCATCTTTCCCTGAGACCATGGGTTACGGAAACGTTTCCAGGCTGTGCCCCATTTGGGGATGGTGGGGAGATGGAAATGGGAGCTGAATTCCCTTGGGACGGTGGAAGAGGAATAAGAATCTATTTAGAAAAACTAGTTTGACGTGGATTAGGGATAGTGCGGTAACTGGAGCAAATGCCAAAAAGGGGCATGCTCCCTGTCTTGTACTTTAGACCAGATCACTTTAGTTTGAGGAATTGCATGGTCCTGGTGCCTACGCTGCCCTTGGGAATGTGTGTAAGTTAAACAGTTGTGCAAGTAAATATGTATTTGTCCCTTTTGTATAGCAAATGGCGGACGACGCCGGTGCTGCTCCCGCAGGAGGTGCGGGAGGTGCAGGAGGAGCTGCAAGAGGGGGTTTCCGAGGTGGCTTTGGCGGTGGTCTCCGAGGCCGTGGTCGGGGTCGTGGCAGGGGTCGTGGAAGAGGGCGTGGGGCCCGTGGCAAAGCTGAAGACAAAGAAGTAAGCTCATTTGTCAACTCTGCTATCTTTACCCAGTCTTTAAAGACTGCTGTCTTTCTCTCTGTAGTTCTAAGACATGTATCTGTGTTTAATGTTTCGTGAAGTTTACATGTGTTAATGGTCACATGTGGACACCAATGACAAATGCATTGTTAGAACTGGGAGCTCTGTTATACTTTGATAATCATGTGATTGTTAATAGAAAATTGGGACTGCATGATTGGTTTTCTAAAAAGTTTTTCAAGCTCTACATAAAGCAATTTTTTCTATTGCTGTTGCACTTTAATGATAAAAAGTATGTTACTGATAAAACTAAAGGAAAAATAAAAATTTATAAGCTCTAAGGGGCACAGCATAATTCTTGCATGATTATGACACCCTGGATTATCACTGACATTTATTGGGTGTTTTCTTTTTTTACAGTGGATTCCTGTCACCAAACTTGGTCGCCTAGTCAAGGATATGAAAATCAAGTCTCTTGAAGAGATTTATCTCTTCTCCCTTCCAATCAAGGTAAGCCTATATGAATTGTGTAGGTGTCTCAGAATTAGAGTGCATACTAAAACATTTGCAAATCGGTATTTTTATCATATAACAGGTGTTGCATTAGCCAGTTGGGAAGTTCTGATTATAAAGATCTGTCCTACTTTAGGGCTTAAGGGGTTGACAGTAGATGGGATTCATCTGCTCCCTTGTGATAGAACACTACATAGTTGTCTCAAGTGGATTGAGTCTCCTGCCTTCCTTTGAGTTATTGGGAATAGGCTATGTAAAGGTAGTATAATGCCTGATACAATGCAGCAGCTGTGTTCTGATGAAAGTGGAAAATACAGGTTTCAAAACGCAAATCAAATTTATTATGACTTAAGTACATTGGATTGTACTGTGCATTATATGATATAGTTTGAATATTTAAAAACTTGCGTTTTCTATAGTAGATTATTCAAATCTTACCTAAAATATGTTCATACTATCACTCCATATTGGTACATAGCACTGTTCATTTCTGTGCTGTGTGGCAGGAAGCTTATCAATACCATCTTAAGCCTGTCATGAGGTAATGGGTAGCTTTTGAACTGTGATTGACTAAGTTACTTTGCTTTCTGCAGGAATCAGAAATCATCGACTTCTTTCTGGTATCTTCCCTGAAGGATGAGGTTCTGAAGATCATGCCTGTCCAGAAACAGACTCGTGCTGGTCAGCGTACCAGGTTCAAGGTAGCTTTTCACTCTTGACTAAAGTGGAAGCAGATTGTTTCATTTAATTGGAAACTGTTCCATCTTTTGGCTGATGTGATACTTATTCTCTTGGTATATATTGTTGTTGGATAGTAAAGAATCTACAATTACTTTCACTGGTGTTCACAACATTAGGTGGTATAGGAATTATTAGATGGTAAATCATAGATATTCATGAGACCACCTACCAAATATACAGAAGTCAGCTCATAAGCACTGTTGTGTTAATTATTTATTGAATACCAGTTATATCCTTCTGAATGTAGCCTCATAAATAGCTCTTACAAAAATTCACAATTCATTTATATTGCATGATACTGGTATGATTCACCAGGAACTGAGTGTTGTGGAGACACTGTATTTGGTCCAAAAGAGGGAATGCCATGTGGCCAGTTTTCAAATGCAGCCTTCTGGCCAGGTGGTGGCTGCAGAGGGTATTCAAGAATCAAAATCCCCAATTCTCTCCAACCTGAACTGTCCTTGGTTTAGGAACAGGGTTTGGGGGTAAAAGTGGGTTTAACAGCCTACCAGCCCCCAGTACAAATTTGAGTAGTTGGAGTTGCTGTAATTTATACTTGGCTGGAGTGGTGTGTAACTGCGTAAATGGAAGGTAGCAGTGTTCCAGTCACCCCTACTGTATGGGGAGCTGCAAGGATGGGGGTATTGCCCCATTGAAAAAATCTGCTGCCTTTAATGGTCTCTTTACACTTCTGGAGTTGCAGTGCAGAATCTGCTGCAAGAGGTGTACAGCAAGTTTGGAAAACTGGAGATTCTCAAGATTGTGCTGGAGATAAAGGACTCTACCATAACCAAGGGGCAAAATCTGTGCTGGATGTAGTCTGAGGTGGTAAAAGGGTGATAGGGTATGTTCTTATTGAAAGGAGGTTTGTAAGTGCAACATGTATACACAGCTAAAAAGCTTTTCTTTTAATTTTAGGCTTTTGTTGCTATCGGTGACTACAATGGTCATGTTGGCCTTGGTGTAAAATGCTCCAAGGAAGTTGCCACTGCTATTCGTGGGGCAATCATCTTGGCTAAACTATCCATCGTACCAGTACGACGAGGCTACTGGGGTAACAAGATTGGCAAGCCTCATACTGTACCTTGCAAGGTAAAGACTAATTTGCTTCACTATAGCTCTGTGCTGCACTTCAAAGCATGAAGGAGTTATTAGAGCTTAAATAGTCTCATAGATTAGTTGAATGTAATCTGCTGTTCTGTTTAGGTTACTGGTCGTTGTGGGTCTGTTCTGGTGCGTCTGATCCCAGCACCCCGTGGTACAGGAATTGTATCTGCCCCTGTTCCAAAGAAACTGCTGATGATGGCTGGAATTGATGACTGTTATACTTCAGCTAGGGGTTGTACTGCTACCCTGGGCAACTTTGGTAAGTTAAGTTTTGGGCCAGATGTCAAATCTGTTAGCAGTTTAAACTGTCTGGCTTAAAATCATACTGTACCTCTGGCCATTTTAGATGCCTTTGTAATATAGTCCCAGTGAATGACTAAATTACCTGTTTTATTTAATACTTATTTTAGCTAATGTTAAATTAAAAGCCCTTATCAAACTAGGAATTGAGCCCATATACTACCAGATTGTACAGTGCAGATTGATCCTGCCAAAATTTATTCTGAAGTTAGATCTGTCTTGTAATAAAGGCTTTGAGGCATTGAATTATAAAACCTCCTCCTCCTGTGTGTTCTGTTCAAAATTCTCTCAGCTCTGCTCAGTTACACTTGGCTGAAGTAGTGTAATTGTCGTCATTGGAGAGAGAGAGAAAATGAGTTCAATATGCACGACAGAGGGACCGTGGGATATGGTCCCCCTGTTCCTTTTCAAACTCTACATTTTTTTAGATTGAGGGCCATTAAATTCTGAGGCAGGCACTGGCTTTTGCTGTCTGTATTGTGCCTTGCACAATGGAGTCCCAGCTTTGTTGAGGCCTCTTATTGGTACTGTGTAACACAAAGTGCAATGTCTGACTTTTCTCAATAGCTAAAGCCACCTTTGATGCGATCTCCAAGACCTACAGTTATCTGACCCCTGACCTCTGGAAGGAGACTGTGTTCACAAAGTCTCCTTATCAGGTAAGAATTAAATCAGGGCATTTGTTCTTCATCTCAGAGTTCATCATGCCAAACTCCTGAAGGCTGACTTCATTAGGAGTGGACTTCCTTAAAATTTCTATTGCAGTTAATAAAGTGAGGATGTGGTTTCATATAGAATCATAGAAATGTAGGCCTGGAAGAGACTTTGAGAAGTCATCTAGTTCAGCCCCTGTGCTGAGGCAGGACTTCAAGTATACCTAAACAATCCCTGACAGGGTTGTCTAACCTGTTCTTAAACCTTCAGTGATTGGGATTCCAGTCCATAACTACCCGTAGTTATTTTTCCTAGTATCTAACCTAAATTTTCCTTGCTGCATATTAAGCCCATTACTACTTGTCCTATCTTCAGTGGACTGAGAACAACCATCACTGTCCTCTTTATAAAAGCCCATAATATATCTGTGGTGTGTTCGTGCCGGGGCTCGACCCTCCTGGGCAGGAGGGGAGCCACACAGACTCACTGCCGGTGAGACAACGGTATAGTTCTCGGGGTTAGGGCTCAGGCCCTTTGGCACAGGGCTGAGCAACACACAGTTTAGGGAGCTCAAGCCCTCGGGGGCAGGGGCTGAGCAACAGTACAACAGTATAGTGATTGGGATAGGGCCAGGGCTCTACACCCGAGCGGTGGGTGAGGGGGAAGCCTGCCACCCGTGCACGGGGTGGGGGGGGGGGGGGGGGACGCAGGCCCACCCACTCCACTGCGTCCCAGCCCAGGGCCCTGGCAGTGGCCACTGCCGCTGCTGGTCAGTGGGGTGTCCTGACCGAAACACACTGACATCGGCTCATACATGTCTACAGCCTGACCAGGGTCGGCTACCCCCAGGCTACTTCCAGGTTCGCCCTCAGGGCCTACCTCATCCGTGGCACTGGGCCCAGGCCAGTCCACCAGCATGGGTTCCTCTCGGCTGGGGCTTGGAGGCAGGTCTGGCAGCTCCTCGGGGAAGTCCGGCTAATTGGACTCAGGCGGCTCCTCGGGGTAACAGCAGGGGCTGAGGGGCTCTGGTGGCGTCTCGCCTTCGGGGTTGGGGTGGGGGAGTTCCAATGGCTCCTCCCAGTGACGGGAGCGGGCGGTCTCCGGTGGCTCCTCCTCGTAGTGGGCTCGGGGCAGCTCCAGCCAGTCAGGGCCCTGCCTCAGGCTGGGGCCTCACTGAGCTCTGGCGGCCAGCTTTTATACTTCCTGTCCCACCCCTTGACTTCCGGGGGGCGGGAACAGGCGGTGGTGGCTCCGCCCGCTTGGGTGTCTGTAAGGGCACTCCCTCTGCTGGGCAGGAGGGGAGCCACACCGACTCACTACATATCTGAAGACTTATCAGGTCCCCCCCAGTCTTTTTTTCAAGATTAAATATGCCTAGTTTTTAACCTTATCATTTTCGTTGCTCTCCTCTGGACTCTCCAAGTTGGTCATTGGTATCTCCTGGATGCCAAGCTAGCTAGAGAATAAAATGGGGAGGGAGGGAGCTTGGAAGGTTAGGGAAAAATACAATTACATTTGTAAAAACCCAGTCTCTAGTTTAAAATGGATCCGCTGTACAGTGAGGCCTGCAACATCATTTGGTTCAAGGCAGTGAAATGTTTCATTCTTTTGCAGGAATTCACTGATCATCTGGCTAAGACACACACCAGAGTTTCAGTGCAGAGAACCCAAGCAGCTGCTGTGGCAACTACTTAAATGTTTTTGTACAAAATAAAGTGATAAGTGAACAAGAGTTTGGTGGATTTTTAATCCATTGGAGGGGGGATGCAGATTCAGCTGACAATGTGGATTTCTGTGTTTAAGTGAAATCTCTGTTCATGAAAGATATGGGTACAGTGAAAGGTTCAGTTGAACATACGCTAAATGTGATACAGTAGCCAAAGTTACTTTTGACTAATCCTTAATTTGCTAAACATCTGAATGACTTTTAAAAAAATTGCTGCTTGAAAAAGTAAGTTTTTTCTGATTGACTTGCCCAAACAAATGAATTCAGAGACAGCAGCACTCACTTATTCAACAACTTACAATAACTGGTGGGACAGAGGAAACACTTTTTTCCTCAGAGAAAAGTGAATTAGGTTTGAATGATCAGCATGTAATAGGATTACTGAAACAAAAATCGTTAATGGTTAATTTTTAGGAAGACTGTTTTTAAAAAAAAATGGAAGCAGAGATCAAATGCAAGTAAAGCACTGAAGACTCCCACTTAAGTGATGCTGAAAGAAACCAGAACATCTTTGAGGTTATGTCTGAAAGAATACTGTTGTTGGGAGTTAGTGTAAAGATACCCACTACTCACTGATGTGGGCCCAGACTGAAGCTTCCTCACTACTAATGAAGGTCTGCTGCTCTAGAAATGAGATCAGATAAAACTTATTTGTTCTGCAGGATCTGGTGGTAGCTTTCATGAAAAGTCAGTCTAACAGACTGACTAATGTAGACCATACAAAAGTAGCTTGTAAGTACTTCAATTATTTTTAAAGACTATCAAGACCACAGGGCCCCACTTGGAAGGCAAACTAAGAATTTTCTGCCAGTCAAGGATGGGATAATTCTTCAATACAGTAGTAGTGATTCACAAGGCTAGTCACTAAAGCTGTCAAAAGCAACTTTATCTGAAGAGAACTGCAGTAATTACCTTCAAAGACTTGAAATAAAAATTGCATCCCCAGTTAGGACTTTCTCAAGGTAGAAAGAAATGTACTTTGATGCAATCAATGGCTGCGTTCCATACAGAGCATTATTACTAAAGGACAAATAATGCATTATCCAGTTAATGTTTAAGGGGGAAAATAAACTCCCAAGTCATCTGCTTGGGAGAAGTTAAAACCCTCACAACCAGTTAACATGCCTAAAGGTGCTCTGCTTTCAAGCATCAGGAGTTGCCTTTCTAAAAGAGACCAAGGGAAAAATCAAGCAGAGGTTTTTGGACTTAAATGTTTAAAATGACCTATTAATGTGAAAAATCCTTGATCCATTGACATAGTTGACCATGAAAGGGCTCCCTGAGTTATAATCTTCAACTCAAACAAAGTGAGAAAGGCCAAAAGCTGTGTAGAGTTGGACCTTGCGAGGGGAATTAAAACCAATAGCAAGAGGTTTTATAGCCATATAAATAGGAAGAAAATAAAGAAAGAAGTGGGATCGCTGAAGACTGTAGATGGAGTGGAGATTAAGGATAATCTAGGCATGGCACAATATCTAAACAAATATTTTGCATTGGTCTTTAATGAGGCTAATGAAGGGTTTAGGAATAGAGGCAGCGTGACAGAGGGGAATAAAGGAGGGGGGGTTGACATTACCGTATCTGAGGTAGACGCCAAACTCGAACAGCTTAACGGGACTAAATCAGGCAGACCGGATGATCTTCATCGGAGAGTATTAAAGGAACTGGTGTGAGAAATTGCAAACCCGTTAGCGATAATTTTTAATGAATCTGTAAACTCGGGGGTGGTACCGTTGGACTGGAGAATAGCTAATGTGGTTCCTATTTTCAAGAAGGGGAAAAAAAGTGACCCGGATAACTACAGGCCTGTTAGTTTAACATCTGTAATATGCAAGGTCTTGGAAAAAATTTTGAAGGAGAAAGTAGTTAAGGACCTTGAGGTCAATGGCAATTGGGACAAATTACAACATGGTTTTACGAAAGGCAGATCGTGCCAAACCAACCTGATCTCCTCCTTTGAGAAAGTAACAGATTTTTTAGATAAAGGAAATGCGGTGGATCTAATATACCTCAATTTCAGTAAAGCGTTTGATACGGTACCGCATGAGGAATTATTGGTTAAATTGGAAAAGATGGGGATCGATATGAAAATCCAGAGGTGGATAAAGAACTGGTTAAAGGGGAGACTGCAGCGGGTCGTACTGAAAGGTGAACTGTCAGGTTGGAGGGAGGTTACCAGTGGAGTTCCTCAAGGTTCGGTTTTGGGTCCGATTTTATTTAATCTATTTATTACTGACCTCGGAACCAAATGTAGAAGTAGGCTGATAAAGTTTGCGGATGACACAAAGTTGGGAGGTATTGCCAATTTGGAGAAGGATCGGGATATCCTGCAGGGAGACTTGGATGACCTTGTAAACTGGAGTAATAGTAATAGGATGAAATTTAATAGTGAGAAGTGTAAGGTGATGCATTTAGGGATGACTAACGAGAATTTTAGTTATAAGCTGGGGATGCATCAGTTGGAAGTAACGGAGGAGGAGAAGGACCTCAGAGTCCTGGTTGATCGCAGGATGACTGAGTCGGCAATGTGACGTGGCCGTGAAAAAAGCTAATGCGGTCTTGGGATGCATTAGGCGAGGTATTTCTAGTAGGGATAAGGAGGTGCTGCTTCTGTTATACAAGGCACTGGTGAGACCTCATTTGGAGTACTGTCTGCAATTCTGGTCTCCCATGTTTAAAAAGGATGAACTCAAACTAGAACGGGTCCAGAGAAGGGCTACTAGGATGATCCAAGGAATGGAAAACCTGTTGTATGAAAAGAGACTCGAGGAGCTCGGTTTGTTTACCCTAACCAAAAGAAGGCTGAGGGGGGATATGATTGCTCTCTCTAAATATATCAGAGGGATAAATACTAGGGAGGGAGAGGAATTATTTCAGCTCAGTACTAATGTGGACACGAGAACAAATGGATATAAACTGGCCGTCGGGAAGTTTAGGCTTGAAATTAGACAACGGTTTCTAACCGTCAGAGGGGTGAAGTTCTGGAACAGCCTTCCGAGGGAAACAGCAGGGGGCAAAAGACCGCTCTGGCTTGAAGATTAAGCTTGATAAGTGTATGGGGGGGATGGTTTGATGGGATAACGTGATTTTAGTCAATAGGTCAATAACGTGCCATCGCAGGTAATTAGTATCAATGGTCCATGCGGGTCTGGCTGGAGAATCTTGCCCACATGCTCGGGGTTCTGCTGATTGCCATATTTGGGGTCGGGAAGGAATTTTCCTCCAGGGTAGATTGGCAGAGGCCCTGGAGGTTTTTCACCTTCCTCCGCAGCATGGGGCAGGGGTCGCTTGCTGGAGGATTCTCTGCGACTTGAAGTCTTTAAATCATGATTTTGGGACTTCATCAGCTGAGTCAAGGGAGAGAATTATTCCAGGAGTGGGTGGGTCAGCTTTTGTGGCCTGCATCATGCGGGAGGTCAGACTAGATGATCATAATGGTCCCTTCTGACCTTAAAGTCTATGAGTCAATCTCAGATAATCTTAGTTCAAGCTTTCATGCCAAACCAAGGGAAATCTTCCTGCTTCGTTTATAAAGATGAACAATTTTGCTTGCAGTCTGCTGGCCAGAGCACTTTTTCTAGTAGTGTGCATGACTATGCTGATAAGGGAACACTGCTGTGTTCTGCAGTGCAAGGATGAGTACTGCCAATGTTTTTGCTTATATTTCTTTACAAAGTGGCATTGATAGTTCTAATACATTCATCTCTTAGCAAGGCTGACAGCATCATAAGCCCTAGAACCTAGTTATTTGGCAGAGATGTCCTCTGCAAATGCTTTATTGTACAGTTGAGTAATACAACTCATACAAGCCTCAGCATCCAGGTACATTGGAAGATTCACATACTACAATGAGAAGTAACACAGCTACCACTCTGAAACCTATCACAATACAGTATTCATACCTTAAACTTCAAATACTACGCATTGAGGATTTGAGCTTAGTCTTTTGCTTCTGCTTGTGCTTGTGCTTTTCTTTCTGCAATCATTCTGTGTTTCTGCTTCATTAAACATTTTCTAGCATTTCCATGGGCACCAAGATCAGCATCTAAAACAAGATGAGAAGAAATGCTGTGAAGTGTTCAATCAGGCCCTTTAGCTTGATGCCCCACTGAAGACTTTAACAAGGTTATAAATACCCCCCCTTCATTACAGTTCCATCCTCTGAACCGGGGTGGGCAAACTTTTTGGCCCAAGGGTGACATCTGGGTGGGGAAATTGCATGCTGGGCCATGAATGTAGGGCTGGGGCATGGTGTGCAAGAAGGTGCTCAGGACAAGGGGTGTGGGGTGCAGCAGGGGGCTCAGGGCATGGAGTTGGGGGGCAGGGTGCACGAGGGGGGCAGGCTCCAGCCCGGCGCCGCTTACCTGGAGCAGCTCCAGGATGGCAGTGGTGCACACTGGGGCCGGGGCAGGCTCCCTGTCTGCCCTGTCCTCGGCCCTGCACCACTCTGGGGAGGGGGGAAGAGGGCTCCACACACTGCTCTTGCCTGTAGGTACCTCCCCCAAAGCTCCAATTGGCTGGGAATGGAACAACGGCCAATGAGAGTTCCAGGGGAGGCACCCACAGGCAAGAGCAGCGTGAGGAGCCCTCTTCTTCCCCGCCGCAGGGACGTGGTGCCGGCTGCTTCCCGGAGCAGCACGGGGCCCGTGGCACCACAGGGGTGGCAATCCCACAGGCCGCCATAGTTTGCCCACCCCTGCTCTGAACAAAGCATAGCCACAGTTCCTTTCTGAGCACTTATCAAAGAGAGTTACTCTATGGCCCCTCTTTCAGGAGCGGAGGACACCAGTCTCCAAATCTTTAGGTTAGGTTTAGGATATTAGACATCCTCTCCTGCTCTCCCCCGCAAGTCATGCCACAGTCAAACCTGAACATTTTTCAAATAAATTAAGAGGCCTTAGATGGCCTTACTCACATCTATCTTGATAGGCTTGAGCAACCTGAGCAAACTGCTCTATCTCCTTTGCACAGTTCTGACTGAAGTTAGGTCCTTCCCTGGTCTGGCAAACTTCTACCCTTTCCAGAATTATCTTCACAATTTCCTGATCAACTTTCCTGTGTGTGTGTGAGAGAGAGAGAGAGAGATCAGTGTGACTGCAGCAGTGGCAATAACTTCCTGCAGCTGGAGAGTGTAATAAGTTACATTCTGGACAGAAGAGACCATTTTATTAGCTGCTTTAATATGGGATACAATTAAAAGGCACAACTAAGCAAAATCAAGCCGCAGGGGCTTGGCAGCAATGCCATATGTAGTGGCAACAGAGAAGGAGAATCAGTAGTGATTTTTGGGTTCTACTCAGAGCCCAACTCAGGCATGCTGCAGAAAAGATACTTGGAACTCTGTCAGGGATAGAGGAACACCAGCAGCTGCCCAGTATTTGAAATAAGCTTCTAAGGAAGCTTATTGGCTTTGCTACTAGCAGAAGAGAAGCTTCCTAAATTGGAGCAGGAGCTAGGGGAAAACTCAGTGTGGAGTATCTACAGTGACAAGCGATGATTGAATCAGGAACAGGCTTCTAAACTTTCATGGGGGGGGGGAATCTATTATGATTTTGCAGCTTCAAACCACATGAAAGCTGCATACCAATCCCAAGCAATCTACTGCAAGAAAAAAAAAAATACTGTGTTCTACTGGTTTTCTTCAACTGAATAAGGCTCCAAAATCATTACAGCTATGCTGTAGATATACATACATGTCCCTCCTCCACTGCGCCTCAGCTTCAAAGAAGCATACATAGTCATCCTCCAAGCACTCAGTCAGATCCGGCACACGGGTGAAATTCCGATGATAGTAATAAGATCTTCTCTTCGCATGTTGGCGTTCCATCCATTCTGCAAGAGTCAACCACCACATTCATGCATCTTCAAGGTACTAATCAAAGAGATGGACAGAACCAACTAAAACAACTACTGGGCAGGGAACAGTTCTTGTTTAGGATGGAAAGCATACAGGACACACGACACAAATGGTCTCCAGAACCTAACGTGTACTGGGTGACTTGGAAAATAAAAATGAAAGGAATTTTGCAATATGTATTTTGTTCTGCAACAAAATCTTGAGTTACTTTCTATACAGCCTATGTGCCACTGACTGGGCAGGAATGATTGATGATATCAGGTGCATGTCCACCTGCCCTCACTTTCCAGAACTAACTCTACAGAGAGAATGCCAAGCTGTAACCCTATGGAAATACAGTAAACGCTATACTAGGATGTCTAAGCTTCACAAAATCAGGCAAGTCACTTGCCCTCTGGGTTATTAGCCTGAGATTTTCTATCAGAGTTCAAAACTAACCAGGGAAGGGAGACCAGCGTTCCTCATGTTATCAGAAGTGATAAATGACTCTCCATCAAAAAGCGAGAAGGAATCAGTGCATACCCCGGGGGGGAGAGTCTCCAGAGAGCACATGGCACTGAAAGTAACCTGGTACCGGGCAGTTCCGCCAGACGGGAGTGGGACGCATCCCCGGAGCGCCAAGCCCCGTCCTGGGCAGATCATAAGGACGGCCATACTGGGTCAGATCAGTGATCCATCCAGCCCAGTGTCCTGTCTTCTGACAGGTGTCCATAAGCCACCGCACGTGGCTCTGAGGGAGCTCGGAGGGGACGGTCCCCCGTGACCCTCTGGCAGCAACAGGTCAGCTGGCTGTTCCCACAGCCTCTGCTCAGGCGCTGTCCGGCAGGGAGAGGTGCCCGGGGGGCTCCCTGAGGCGGCTGGGACCCAGACCCTGGCGTGCAGCCCGAAGCCCTGCCCCACAGCAGGTCAGGGGCGTGCCCCGGGGCTAGGCCTAGCTCCACGGGGATGGGCCGGGAGAGGGGAGGCCCTGCACCGACCCCCGCGCGGCTGCAGGGCGGAGCCGATCCACACAGCGGGGCAGGGCGCGGGTGCTGCCCGGGGGCCCGGCCCGCTACCTCGGAAGAAGGTGACCGGCGCGTCGACGGTGTAGTAAAAGAGGGTCTCGAGGATAGTGAGCGGGTTGGGCAGCGACGAGCGCTTCTCGGGGATGGGGGTGCGGCTCGGCGGGCTCTTGTACACCTCCGGGTCCCAGTCGTCCGGCATCGCGACACCGCAGCGGATTCTCCCTCACCGCCGGCCCGGACAAGATGGCGACCACCTACCAAAGCTGGCGGGGGGGGTCAGGTGCGGGCCAAGGTCAAAGGGGACGCATGCGCAACCCGGGTAGCGTCCTGCCGCGCGGCGCTTCGAGAGAGAGTCTCGTTTCCGGGGCAGAAAACGGCGGCCCGCCAATACGCATGCGCAGCGCCACGTATTCCCCCCGATGCCCCCTGGGATATGTAGTTCCGGTCGTTACAGCCTGATGCTCCGGACTCTCCGCGAGCCTGGGGGAGGGGTAAAGCGGAGAACGCCGCCTCTGGGGGCCGCGCCGGCGGCAGCCTCTGCCCGGGGAGGGGGGTCAGCATGTAGCACGCGGTATAGAGCCTGGCAAGTGGGGGGGGGG
>NW_020688954.1:0-1214 GCF_002925995.2 Terrapene triunguis | reverse complement strand
TTAGTGTCATCCGTGAACTTGCTGAGGGTGCAATCCATCCCATCATCCAGATCATTAATGAAGATGTTGAACAAACCCCGGATGTTGACCAAACAGACCTTGGGGCACTCCGCTTGATACCGGCTGCGAACTAGACATCGAGCCATTGATCACTACCCATTGAGCCCGACGATCTAGCCAGCTTTCTATCCGCCTTATAGTCCACTCATCCAATCTGTACTTTTTTAACTTGCCGGCAAGAATACTGTGGGAGACCATATCAAAAGATATATCACATCACCGCTTTCCCCATATGCACAGAGCCAGTTATCTCATCATAGAAGGCCATCAGTTTGGTCAGGCATGGCTTGCCCTTGGTGAATCCATGTTGACTGTTCCTGATCACCTTCCTCTCCTCCAAGTGCTTCAAAATGGATTTTTTGAGGACCTGCTCCATGATTTTTCCAGGGACTGAGATGAGGCTGACCGGTCTGTAGTTCCCCAGATTCTTCTTCTTCTCTTTTCCCCATTTTTCCAGGAGCTTCTGGTTGAGGGTGGGGAGCCTTCTGGCTCGGGGAGGAAGGAGGGAGGCGGAGAGTTAGTTACAGACCCAGTTACACACCGGCTCTAGGTTAGTTGTTCTTGATCCTGCTGTACATCACTGAAGAACAAGAGAAAAGGACCCTTCCTTTCTCCGCTGGCCAATCCTGTAACCCCAGGGGAAAGAGTCTGCATGGCAGGGAGATGTAGACCCTGGATGACATCTGTGACGGGATCCCTGGGGTGCAGCCTGGGACTCTGGGACGACTGTGCCCCCTGAACTCTCTCCAGTCTGGGCTGTCTCTCACAATGCCTTGCTAGTGACCAGCAGAAAACCCCTCCAGCTGTTGTTATCATGTAGTACAACCTCATGTGGAGCCCCACACCCAGCTAGATTGCATGAATGCTCCCAGAGACACTCATGAATCACACAGGGAAAGGCACCAGAGCCAAATCCCGCCCCAGCTCCCAGCACTGCACATCAGGAATATACTGTCTTGCCCTGCTGAAGACGAGCAATGCAGATTTATTAATTGGTTCACCACTTCATCAGTGGAAAGTGAATATACACCAGCCTTTGTAAACCTGAGCAGATTAGTCACACACTTCATACAAATTCACTGGAAAGATAAACAGTAAAACAAATGTATTGATATTAAGCGAGAGGCAAAAAGTCAGAGTAGTTACCGAAATAA
>NW_020688953.1:1697-8859 GCF_002925995.2 Terrapene triunguis | reverse complement strand
GGGGGGGGGCGGCCAAAATTGTTTTTGCCTTGGGCGGCAAAAATCCTAGAGCCGGCCCTGCATGGCAGGACTAAGTATTATTTAGACCATCCCTGAGAAGTGTTTGGCTAACCTGCTCTTAAAAATCTCCAATGATGGCGATTTGACAACCTCCCTAATCAATTTATTCCAGTGCTTAACCACGCTGACAGGAAGTTTTTCCTGATGTCCAACCTAAACCTCCCTTGCTGCAATTTAAGCCCGTTGCTTCTTGTCCTATTCTCAGTGGTTATGAACAATTTTTCTCCCTCCTCCTTGTAACAACCTATTATGTACTTGAAAACTATTGTCATGTCCCCTCTCAGTCTTCTCTTTTCCAGACTAAACAAACCCAGTTTTTTCAATCTTTCCTCATAGGTCATGTTTTCTAGACCTTTAATCATTTTTGTTGCTCTTCTCTGGACTTTTTCCAATTTGTCCACATCTTTCCTAAAATGTGGTGCCCAGAACTGGACACAATACTCCAGTTGAGGCCCTTATAAGTTGATGACTTTCACCCATTCTCAAGTGGCATAGCCAGGACTACATAGTCTTGCATGCAGACACCAGTGGAACGGCAGGGCCAGGAATAGAACTCAGGAATAGTGCCAGTCCAAGGACTCTCAGAAACCTCAAAGCCCTGGACAATGGTGGATAAGTAGTGCTATCCCCATTTTGCAGACAGAGAAGCAGAGCACAGTGAAGGGGGAAGTTTTCAAAAGTGGACTCTAATTTGATGTACCTCCATTTTTGGCTGCTCCGCTTGGATTCCTAAATATCTTAAACTGGGCACTCAAAATTAAAGGCCACTTTTGAGAATTTGAGCCTAAGCTACATCACGAAGGACATGGTCACACAGCAAATGAATGGCAAGGTCAAGAACAGAACCCCAAGTCTCATCACTCCCGGTGCCCTATCCACTGGACCATGCCTCTTGTTTTGCTCTTTATATAAAACGATACAGCTCTGCTCTCTGACTAGCAACATCTCTCTACCCTGTAGTCAAAGCTCAGCTCTTGCTCCCTATTCAGCACACCGCTACACTACATGTATCTGGCACCACCATTTTTAAAACTTGTTTTCTGTACCACTTTGCTCCTTCCTCACCAGTGTCAGCTGCAAATCTACAAACATACAAAGCTTTAAAGCACTGAAGTAAATAATTTACACTTGGTAGCTAACCAGTAGTGTTTTCATTTAACCTCCCAGATCCTTATTGCAATCATGCTGTATACAATTTCAGTGAATCATATCCATCAATCTATCCATCTCAAACCTTGATGGTACAAATTTCACACGTTTTCAAATGCAATAAATAATTGCAAATTACAGCAGTCACCAGCTATATGACCCATGCTGGCTCTTCATTAATAACCCTCTCATTCAAAAATGACTTGCCATATGAATTTATTTCTGTTAGAAGCTCTCTGGTGTAGGTAAAGCTGTCAGACAAATTTTCATCTGAAGTTAAACTGTAAAGGAAAGAATTTTCCATTTATAACCATAATGGAAAGACGGCAGGCTGACGAGACGAAAAGCAATGCATGCCAGCACTACTGTACTACTACAAGTTACAAGTTTCCAATCTCTGATTCCTTGGAAATATAGTCCTGACAGTCGATGCTGGCATCATGGTCCAGTGGGCAGGACACTGAACTAGGAGTCAGGAGACATGGGTTATAATCCCAACTCAATCTCTTATGTGCTGTGTGACCGTGGGGAAGTCACTTCACCTCTCCGTGCCACTGTTTCTCCTCTCACCCTCTGTCTTTTGCTAACTCTTCACTGGAATATAAAGTGTGTTTTCACATTGAGATAGAGAACTCAAGATAGCTGTCTTGCTGTAATATCTGAGTGGCGAGAAGGCCCAGGCAGTATTTACCTCGCTGTGCTCGGTGAAGTCAATCCTATGACTTTCCCACCTGGGGCTGACCTAGACTAGCTAGGTGCCTTGTCTCTACTACAATTTGACAGCTAGACTGTTATCTATCGGAACGTGAAAGCACACCTTCTTTGGCAGAGAAGACAGAGCCTGTGCTGTCTATTTGGACCAGAAGCTCTTTGGGGCCAGGAATGTCTCTCACTGTGTTTGTCCAGCACCCAGGACAATGGGACTCCAATCTCAATTGGCACAGCAGTACAAATAATAGATACTTATTTAACTTGGACAGGAGTTAGCTCGTTAACTTGAAACACATGTTCCACTGGGGAATGGAGAAACTCCAGGGCCTGTTTCAGATCTAAATAATAGCTGAGTTATTATAGCCACTGATAGTAAGACCCCAATTCAGAAAAGTACTTAAGCACGACTAAGCACAATTAGGCCATTTACAACCAAGTACCGTGCTGAATTGATGTCTATTAGCTTAGGGTTAGATTCTGCTGCAGTATCATACTGAGTACTCCCCACTTGATCCAGTTAGAGTAAGGTCTGCTTTGCACACAGTTTTGTACCAATATATCCATTAAGGGTGTGATTTTTTACCAGTATAGTTACACCAGTACAACCCCTACCGTGGGCACTGATATGCTGGTATAAAGGTGCCTTATACAAGCATATTCGAGAGACAAGGTGGGTGAGGTAATAACTTTTATTAGACCAACTTCTGCTGGTGAAAGAGACAAACTTACAAGCGACACAGCTCTTCAGGTCCTGAAGAAGACCTGATGAAGAACTCTGTGCAGCAGAAGTTGGTCCAATAAAAGATATTACCTCAGCCATCTTGTCTCTCTAATATCCTGGGACCAGCATGGCTACAACACTTATACCAGTACAGTTATTCCCCTTCCTGTACAGGAACCGCTATACCGAAATTAAGCACTTTATACCATTATAACTGCAACCACTGTAGGGCAGTTGTACAGTATAGATAAAGCAGTACAACTTGTGTGTGTAGACAAGGCCTAGGTGTGTTAGAATCTGGCCCTTAGGATCAATACTGTGCCTTTCATCCTAAGGGATCCCATAGCTTCTTCCAAATTCTGTATAAAGGAGTCACTTCACCCACGACTGAGATGCAAAGGGAATGTGAACTCTCGGCTGAATTCGTCACACTCCTGCTTTCAGAGTGCTGCAAACTACTTAAGATCTATATAACAAAGAGCTGCAGAAGGAAAGATTTGACTAAACATATGTCAGCATGTGAACACAAAGCTGGCCGGGCACAGTCGGCAGCCTCCTTCCTGGAGCATGAGGTATGTATTTGGAATCACATCAGTCCTATAAACTGGTTCAACAGCATCCACCACAGAAACTGCAGTTCTTCACCATCACCATCCCCTCCCCTGATAAAGAGGGGAATTAAATCACTCAGCACCCGTGGCAGCCTCAGGTCTTTTACATCTGTATCCTGCCTGGATCTGTACCTCCAACACAGCTCCCACCCCCCCACACACACTGCATCCTGACCCTAACGAGGAGCAGAATTGGCTCTGCAATATCGTCGCAGCCCTGCTGCTAGCAACGGGGCATTAAGCCATGTACGAGTAATGAGAAAGCTGGGAATAGAAAGGAAGACAAGAGATTATTAGATAATAAATTATCAATGCACCAAAACTGCTCGGTACATATTTTTCCCCCTTACTGCTCCGCTAAGGTCTTAGGAAAGTGACAATTATACAATTTAAAGAGGTTACATTTATTAAAATCTTTAAAAAAAAAAAAAGGTTGAGATAAAGCACCTGATTATGGGAAGGTCACAAAATAAAATATTCAGCACCGATGGAGAAAGCAATCCAGCCTCCACGCTGCACAGAGCAGGGGATGGAACTGCAGAGGCAGGGGGTCCCAGAAGCAGCTCACTGCAGTGGCAGGTCCAGGGAAAGAGAGGGCAAGCAGAATGGAGCCAGCTGGCAGGCCCTGGTTCCCATGCTAGGGCTTTCTAAGGGGCCACCATGGACGGACATGGTGCGTACACTGAGGCAACAGGCAGGAGAGTGGCAACCAAATAAGGAAACAGAGTTGGGAGGTAGCGTGGAGGGTGTGCCAGGATGCCAGGGAGCTAGAGTATGACCAGCTAACCACTCCATGCCACTCTGGCCTTCTTTACACTACAGAGACCAACACCCATGTCCCAGCAGCGATGCCGCTACCCTGGTGGTACCAGTGATGTGAGCGCCAGTGCAGAAACACCAGGAAATACCAAACTCGGGTGACACCATTGTGTCACCTCCTCTTGCTCTAAGCAGGTTTTCATGACACAGTGGTACATACACCTGAATCCTGCCTACCCTAATGGTGCAGCCCCATTGCTGGCTGCTGCTCCGAGACAGGCACAAACGTTTACAGCACAGACTTCCTCTGCGTGGAGCCTGTGTGATGGATTCTTCTTCCTAAGCTAGAGTCACAGGAGCTAAATTGCCCTTCTCCAGCATCACCTTGTCATCATAACCCACCACAACCGCCCACATCATCACTATCTGGACATGAGGGGGAGGGGAGATGAGAGAGGTAGCAAAATCTGCAGAGGATACAAAATTATTTAGGCTCCTCAGGGTTCAAGAAGAGTGAGGAACTTCAGAGGTGAATGGGATGGCAGATAAAATTCATTGTTGACAAATGCAAAGTAAGGCTACTGTGAACTAGTCTGGCATATTCCTGGGATCTAGTTGAACTAAAACCACTGAGGAAAAACAAAACACCTGGGGCCCACATCTCCAAAAGTAACTCATGATTTGGGATGAGTAACTAAGGACCAGATTTTGAAAGGTATTTGATGCCTAAAAATGCGGATAGGCCCTGATGGGGATTCCTCAAAGGGAGTTAGGTGCCTAGGCACTTCTGAAAACCCCACCCAGTTCCATCTGCATCTTTAGGTGCCTAAATACCTTTGTTTCTGTGTTGCCTCAGTTCCCCCATCTGTAAAATGAGGGTAACAGCACAGCCCTGCTTCACAGGGGAGTTGCAAAGATATACACATTCAGAATTGTGAGGTGCTTGGATACTATGGTAACGTGGGCTGTATAAGTGCCTAGGATAGACAATTATGGAATAATTGTCTGTTAAAGGGATTCTTCTGCCTTCCTCTGAATCATCTGCTCCTGGCCACTGCAGGAGCCGGGGAGCTAAGCTGGATGGAGCTAATTTCTATGGTCCTGTGCTGAAACTTCAAAATGTTGAGTAAAGTGGGAAAACAAAACAATTGTCTGGGAAGTTTTTCACTCCCTCCTGCTCCTTGAATTCTACACTAAGTGGGTGTCATTCCGAGCAGCACAAAGCTGTCCCTTTATGGGGGCTATTATTTGGATTTTGTAGGGAACGCCACAGAGGTTTAATGAGTAAAATATATAGGACTCTGGTGGGGCTCCTGGACCCAGATGCAGATACCTTGAGCCATTTCAAAGTCCAGCCTCCTGCCACATTTCTCATTAGGAAAGAGTTCCAAGTGCAGCTCATATTGATGTTGTGCCTGCCAATTGACAGAGAGACATCACAGCAAAAACCAATTAGTGAAGTCCCCTATCTAGTAGTCAGGTGGGCTGTTTATGCATTCTGCACATTCCCATGGGTTGGCATTCAAGGCAAGACCCAAGCAGCTCAGTGCCTTAAAGGACCCTAGCAGACAATAGCTCTCCCACACAGGTGGAATAAGAATCCTTCTAGCTGAGTCAGTAGGAGCTTTGTGGAATGTTCTCAGCTGGAATTCATTCATTGCATTTCTTATAGCATTGCCAGCTGAGTAGCCAGTGATTCACCCTGGTCTTCCAGGCCTAAGCCTCCCTTGGACAGTGACAAAATATGAAGTGGTTTAATGGGGACCAACATGAGACCTTATCAAACTGCTGTTCCAGAGGTTAGAGGCCAGTGCACTAATCAACTGCCCGATTGTGCCATCTGCATTAATTTAATAATAACAGCTTTCAAATGCTACTCTGCATTCTATAATAACTCCTCTCTAATACCAGAGCACACCGTGCTTTGGAGCAAAAAACAACATGAGATTCTTAACTACGCTGCAGGTCAGAAATAAAAACACTTCGCCCTCAATGCACTCCACAGACATGAACTAGGGATGCCGGTAGGTTAATATCTCTATTTCACAGAGGGAGAAACTTTAGGCACAGAGAAGTTTAGTAATTTGCCAAAAGTCATAGAAAGAGCCAGTCTCAGAGCTGTGATTAGAACTAAAGAGAGGTCCTATTTTCCAGACCTAGATCATATTACTTTCTAGTGGAGAAGTATATTCTGTATATACACCTCTACCCCAATATAACACGACCCGATATAACACGAATTCGGATATAACGCGGTTGTGATGGGTTGGATCACAGAAACCACCTGGGAGCTGCCACCTGATGTGCCAAGACTACCTCTGCTCCTGTTTTTCCTGCCAGCTCAGGACTCCAGCACCCTGTCTTGCTGAGCCAGACACTCCCGTCTGCTTCAACAAAGACCCAGGGTCTGAATTACTTGCCCCAAAGCTGCAGGTTTACCTGAAAACAGCTCACAGAAGTGTGCTTGTCTTTAGCACTCAGATGCCCAACTCCCAAAGGGGTCTAAACCCAAATAAATCCGTTTTACCCTGTATAAAGCTTATGCAGGGTAAACTCATAAATTGTTCACCCTCTATAACACTGATAGAGAGATATGCACAGTTGTTTGCTCCCCCAGGTATTAATACATACTCTGAGTTAATTAATAGGTAAAAAGTTATTTTATTAAATACAGAAAGTAGGATTTAAGTGGTTCCAAGTAGTAACAGACAGAACAAAGTAAGTCACCAAGCAAAATAAAATAAAATATGCAAATCTATGTCTAATCAAACTGAATACAGATAATCTCACCCTCAGAGATGCTTCAGTAAGTTTTTTCCTCAGATTGGACACCTTCCAGGCCTGGGCACAATTCTTTCCCCGGTACAGTTCTTGTTCCAGCTCAGGTGGTAGCTAGGGGATTCTTCATGATGGCTCCTCTCTCCCCCTTTGTTCTGTTCCACCCTGTAAAAGGGTTCAGGCCGGGGCTCGACCCTCCGGGGCAGGAGGGGAGCCACACCGACTCCCTGTCCACGAAACAAATAGCCGGTTAGCTCCGGTTCAGGCCCTTCGATGCAGGGCGGAGTAGTCCACAGACAGTTCCATAGCCCAGGCCCTCTGGTGCAGGGGGGGGGCTGGGGCGATACACAGTTCAACAGCCCAGGCCCTCTGG
>NW_020688953.1:0-1687 GCF_002925995.2 Terrapene triunguis | reverse complement strand
TGGGTAAATACACAGTCCAACAGCCCAGGCCCTCTGGTGCAGGGGGGCTGGGTAAATAGCAGTTCAATTAGGGAAGGCCCAGGCCCTGGCTCAGGGCGGGGCACACACAAACACTGCTCAGGCCCTTGGAAGCAGGGGCGGAGCAGCTACACAGTTAGGGAGCTCAGGCCCCCTTGCACAGGGGCTGAGCAACACTCACTCGGGGTAAGCCCTGGCGGCGAGACCAGAGCGTTGGGTGAGGGGGAAGCCTGCCACCCGTGTGTGGGGGTGGCAGGGGGGAACGCAGGCCCACCCACTCCACTGCGTTCCAGCCCGGGGCCCTAACTGCGGTTACTGCCGCTGCCGGTCAGTGGGGTATCCTGACCGAAACACACTGACATGGGTTCGCATGCCTCGACAGCCTGACCGGGGTCGGCTACCCCCGGGCTACTTCCAGTTTCCCCCTCAGGGCCTACCTCGTCCGTGGCACCGGGCAGGGTCCAGTCCACCTGCATAGGCTCCTCCCGGCCGGGGCTTGGTGGCAGGTCCGGCAGCTCCGTCGGGAAGTCCGGCCAGTTGCACTCGGGCGGTTCCTCCGGGTAACAGCAGGGCCGAAGGGCTTCTGGAGTGGTCTCACCGTCGGGGTTGCTGTGGGGGAGTTCCAAGAGCTCCCCCCAATGACGGGAACGGACGGGCTCCGGCGGCTCTTCGTCGTAGTGAGCCCGGGGGAGCTCCGGCCAGCTAGGAGAATATCCTCGGGCCTCAGAGGTATCCTGGTCGGGAGCTCCCGGCCGCATGTCTGCTCCCTGCGGTGGCCGGGCTCTGACTGAGCTCTGGCGGCCAGCCTTTATACTTCCTGTCCCGCCCCTTGACTTCCGGGGGGCGGGGACAGGTGGGGGTGGCTCCGCCCACTCCGGTGTCTGCTCCAGTGCTCCCTCCTCTGGGCAGGAGGGGAGCCACACCGACTCACTACAAGGTCGGTCGCATTTTGCTGGTGCTCTGGCTTCCTTCTCCCTCTGGCCCTCCCCTGCCGTTGCTGCCGTTGCTGCTGAGGGAGGGAGGGAGTGCGGAGGGGGGGGCCTTGCCGGCCTGCCCCCCCCCTCGCCTCCGGAGGGAGAAGCACCGGCTCCCCCAGCATCAACACCGTCTGGGGGCCCCCTGCCTGCTTGCTTGCCTGCCCTGCCTGGCCGGACGCCTGCCGCCCGCTGCTGTCAGCGTGGGAGCTGCTTTCTCCGTCGTGGAGTCCGGAGACCTGTGTTCCTGATTCGAGAGACTGTGGAGGGGATTGTGTAAGAACTGTGTTTGGAGTGACTTTGCCATCTTTGCTCCCGGGGTGTGGTGCCTCCGGTCGCGTTCGGAGGGTGGACGGAACTGAGCCTCTCGCCCGTAATTCCTCGGAGTGGAAGCCATCGCGTGCGAGGAAGCTCTGAGGTCGACGTGGGATCCTTCTGTCCCGTCCCCTGTCGCGACGCGTCTGGAGTGTAGACGGTACTGAGTCTCTCGCTCGTAATTCCTCGGAGTGGAAGCCATCGCGTGCGAGGAAGCTCTGAGGTCGACGTGGGATTCTCCTGTCCCGTCCCTTGTAGCTGACTGTTGAAAGGGGCGGGGGGGGTGCGGTGCCCCCCCCTTCGACCATCTGCCCCCCCCACTACCACCACCCCCACCGCCGACAACCCCTCCACCGCCCCGCGTATCATCTGGACCGGTT
>NW_020688952.1:0-3244 GCF_002925995.2 Terrapene triunguis | reverse complement strand
CCCCAGCCAGAGCCCTCACCCCCTGCACCCCTATGCTCTGCCTAGCCCTGAGCCCCCTCCCACACTCCAAATCCCTCATCCCCAGCCCCACCCACAGCCCTCACCCCTGCACCCCCTCCCATCCCCAAACTCCCACCCAGAGCCTGCACCCCTCACCCCCTCCAGCATACCCACCCCTTGCCCCAGCCCAGAGCCTGTACCCAAACTCCGTCCTGGAGCCTGCACCCCCTTCCCACACACCCTCTCCTGCCCCTAAACTCCCTCCCAGAGCCTGCACCCCAGCCCTCCTCTCTCCCTCCCAGAGCCTGCACCCAAACTTCCTCCCAGAGCCTGCACCCCACATCCCCTCCTGCATCCCCACCCCTTGCTCCAGCCCTACACCCAAACTCCATCCCAGAGCCCAACCTCTCATCCCTTCTGCACCCAAACTCCCTCCCGGAGCCTGCACCCCTCCTGCACCTTTATCCCCAGCCCACGGCCTGCACCCCAGACCTCCTCCCCCCACCCAAACTCCCTCCCTTAGGCAAGTGGGGGGTGGAGTTTGTGGGGGCGGAGTTTGAGGGGGCAGGTTCTGGGCACCCCCAAAATTTCTACAAACCTGCCACCCCTGCACAAGGGAGTGGTTGTTGCCATGGTGACTCCCCACTCAGGGCTGCTCTTGGGGTGTATTCTGCTTTAAGTGGCGATAAGCCTGAACCACGAGGAGTGGAACCAAGAGATTTGTTACCCAGAACCGAACTCTGAACTGAGTCCGGACAGCTGAGAAAGTTAGTAGCCAGCTATCAGCTTTGCAGCTGGGGATCAGCCACTATAGGGGGTTGAACCAAACCCCTGGAGCCAAACCCCTTCAGGATTTTGGACAAGTTCAGACTTAGTTGCAAACTATAGAGCTTGGACCCACTTATGTTTTCCAGTTTTTGGGTAAGAACAACCGATGTGATTAGGGTTACCATACTCAAAAAATAAAAAAAGAGGACACTCCATGGGGCCCTGGCCCCACCCCTTTCCCACCCCTGGCCCCGCCCCAACTCCGCCCCTTCCCCAAATACCCCGCCCTAACTCCGCCTCCTCCCTCCCAGCCACGCGAAAAGGGCTGCCCGAGCATTACCAGCTTCACGGTTTGCCGGGCAGCCCCCAGACCCTGCGCCCCCGGCCGGCGCTTCCCCAGCCCAGCCGGCGCCCGGGCTGGGGAAGCGCCGGCCGGGGGCGCAGGGTCTGGGGGCTGCCTGGCAAACCGTGAAGCCGGTAGCGCTCGGGCAGCCCTTTTCACGTGGCTGGGAGGGAGGAGGGGGAATGCGGGGCGCTCAGGGGAGGGGGCGGAGTTGGGGCAGGGACTTTGGAGAAGGGGCGGAGTTGGGGAGGGGAAGGGGCGGAGTTGGGGCGGGGCCAGGGGTTGGGAAAGGGGCGGGGCCAGGGCCCCTTGGAGTGTCCTCTTTTTTTATTTTTTAAATATGGTAACCCTATGCAACACCAGCCAGAGCAGTGCCATGCGAACGCCTGTTCTCACTTTCCGATGACATCATAATTAAGAAGTGGGCAGCAGTATGTCCCGTAAATGTAAACAAACTTGTTTCTCTTAGCGATTGGCTGAACAAGAAGTAGGACTGAGTGGAATTGTAGGCTCTAAAGTTTTACATTGTTTTGTTTTTGAGAGCAGTTATGTAACAAAAACCCCAACATTTGTAAGTTGCACTTTCACAACAAAGAGATAGCGCTACAGTACTTGTATGAGGTGAACTGAAAATACTATTTCTTTGATCATTTTTACAGTGCAAATATTTGTAATCAAAAATAAATATAAAGTGAGCACTGTACACTTTGTATTCTGTGTTGTAATTGAAATCAATATATTTGAAAAATGTAGAAAAACATCCAAAAATATTTAATAAATTTCAATTGGTATTTTATTGTTCAACAGTGCGATTAATTGCAATTAATTTTTTTGAGTTAATCGCTTGAGTTAACTGCGATTAATCGACAGCCCTAATATTAACTCTTAATCTTTAAGGCATAAACCAACCACTAACTGACAAGATTTAGGAAGAAATGTATTCTGCGGGAAAGTTATTCCATAATCTTCCACTATTGATTTATTCTTCTGAAATGTCAGGTACTGAATGCTGTCAGAGACAAGACTAAATGGGTCTGATCCAGTATGAGAGATCCTCCATTCCCATAATTTCTGACCTATGAGTCATAAATTGATGGAGGGTTTATCAATTTAGGCCCAAAACTATAATTTCCTCCACATAGACTGACCTTTGTACTCACACAGAGATCTATGTAAGTCAGTTGGGCTGTGTGTGAGTGTAGGGGTTAGCCCACACAGTCACTTGGGGGGAGGGGGGGGTCAGGGCCTTAGTTTTATTGCTATTTTTAAGATCTCAACAAAACAGACAAATTCATACTATTTTTTTTCTTTGTGGTGTGCCTAACAAGCTAGAACTGAAAAATATAACTTGATTTTTAAAAAGGCCTTCCTCAAAAAATAAATAACCACCAACATACACAGGCTAAAATTACCACTCACGAGAAACCGCAAACTAAAAAGGAAACCACAAAGTCATGAACTCCCATTGGAAGGATGTCTCAAGATTTACACTTGAGCATGCTGAAGGAGAGAGCATTCCAGAGTTAGATGCCGGTCCTTCCAAGAGTACATCAGGAGAGAGTCAGCAGTTCTAACCCTCCCATTTCAGTAGAAATAGGAGATAAGGCAATAGATGGTATCTCAAGTAGACTCTCCAATATCATATGAGATCTTATATACTAATATTAACATATTGAGGACTGCATGCTAGGTATTAGGCAGTCATTGCAGGTTGCAGACACAGACAGCTCTTATGAATGAAAACTAGGTGATTAAACAACAGGGAAAGTGCATCAAAGGTATATATTGGAGCTTAGCTGGCTAGCTAAGATATTCTTAAGGCACCTATTCATAGACACAGCAAGCAGTTAAGAAAGGCCTCAGAAGAACAATGACTAGAGAGAACTTCAGGGTCTTTACATAATCCTTGCTGCTCTTCAACATGGCTTCCATCCAAGAGAATATAATTAGGGAAACAGGGATTCCAACAAAACAGCCACAGGGACCGCCTCAGAATGATTTGTAGGGTGGAGAGTGACCCCCATGAAAAGGTTAATTTGAGAAGCTGGTAAGTGCATGTCATGCTCTCAGAGTGTGAGCTGCAAATGAGTCTGGTCATGTGATGTAATGACTCTAATAATGTGTCATTGGCTG
>NW_020688951.1:371-21673 GCF_002925995.2 Terrapene triunguis | reverse complement strand
CGGCGGGGCTGGGGGGGGGCGTGTTTCAGCACGGCCGGCGGGTTTCGGCCCTCAGCTATTTTCTTTGGAGTAATATGGCCCTCGCCGCTTTACGAGTTGTGCAGGCCTGGAATAGCCTAATGCACTGGATAGCATGTAACTGTTGTGCTGCTCCCAACAGCTGGTGCAAGAACGTGTGTAGCAAACTCAGCGCAGCCTGTTAAAAAACGGCACAAACCCCAAACTAGCTGCGAATTCTGAACTCAGATTTCACCAACCAACTTCACCAACTTCAAACTCCTCAGGCACTTTCCTGCTTTAACACGGAGTCACAGACAGACAGTCCCCATGGGTACTCTGGTGAGTCTTGCCACCCAGGTGAGTATATCTCAGGCATGCAGGAGTGAAATCAGGAAGGCCAAATCACACTTGGAGTTGCAGCTAGCAAGAGATGTTAAGAGTAACAAGAAGGGTTTCTTCAGGTATGTTAGCAACAAGAAGAAGGTCAAGGAAAGTGTGGGCCCCTTACTGAATGGGGGAGGCAACATAGTGACAGAGGATGTGGAAAAAGCTAATGTACTCAATGCTTTTTTTGCCTCTGTCTTCACAAACAAGGTCAGCTCCCAGACTACTCCACTGGGCAGCACAGTCCATGGGGCTGGGATGCACTGCATCCGAGGGTGCTAAAGGAGTTGGCAGATGTGATCGCAAAGCCATTGGCAATTATCTTTGAAAACTCATGGTGACCCGGGGAGGTCCCGGATGACTGGAACAAGGCTAATGTGGTGCCCATCTTTAAAAAAGGGAAGAAGGAGGATCCGGGGAACTACAAGCCAGTCAGCCTCACCTCAGTCCCTGGAAAAATCATGGAGCAGGTCCCCAAGGAATCAATTTTGAAGCACTTAGAGGAGAGGAAAGTGATCAGGAACAGTCAGCATGGATTCAACAGCATGGGCTGTTACCGAAATGTCGGGTCCGCCTAGCTGAGAGCCAATAACAGCCAGACAGGGATAAGGAAAAGGTTGCTTTATTCTGCAGAAGAAAGGAGAGCTTTGCACCTTGGTACAAAAACTTTGTCTTACACAAATTTCACAGATCCTTTATACACATTTAGACAAAGACCCTTGCCGTGTTAACACTTGATTGGTGGTTGCCAGACCCGTGCTTCTGCTATCTGGTCAGTGAAAACCGGCTTGGAGCTAGTTCCCTCTGCCTTAAGGCAGAGGAAAGAAGACAGTTCAAAAGTTCAGGCTACTGTGTAGTGAGGTATCTGCTTCCCCCTGATGGCCACTGGTTGATATAAAGGCTGCTAGCTGTTAAGGGGGGTCACTAGTAACTTTTACAGTCCCCCCTTCGGGCCTGACAAGCTTAAAAATTGTCAGGCCCATTACGCAATTTGCGATTAAAGGGGAAATTATTTTTTTTGGAGGGAAAGGTATTTAGAGCCAAGCGGTTCTGGAGAACCATTTGCCTTAGTTTTTTGTGTGCGGTTGCCAAGTTCATCAGGGCATCGGCAGTAGTTTAATTTTTCAGATGTTTTGGTGGATTACCCAATTTTACATGCATTTTTTTTATGGACCTGGCGGGATTTGGTATGTGGGAGCCCACACCCCCCTAATCAGTCCATCAGCAGCGAGCAGCGGCACCCAGGAGCCGGCAAACAGGGCTGCTAACAGGGGAGTTTAAGTGGGAGTTTACAGGGTGAGGTGGAAGGGGAGGCAGGAGGGCACGGTGCCCGGTGTGTTCTGTGTCCCCAGGAGCTGCAGGCAGAGACCATAGCAGCCATGAGCCAAGCAGCGGGGGACACAATGCAGATGATTGCATGTGGCAGCTGTGGTATGTACATGGTTCTCGCTGGGGAGCCTGAACAAAGGTATGTCTGTATGAAATGCCGCCTAATAGACCTGCTAGAGGAAAAGATTAGAGGGCTGCAGATGCAGGTAGATACTCTGGTAGAGTTCAGAAGGGGATTTGAGCAGCTAATGGAGCAGAAGCAGGGTGTGGCTGAAGGGGAATGCTCAGGGGTGCAGGTGGAAGCAGGGGCCATGGTCTGTGAGGAGGGAATGTCGGGGGGAGAACAAGAGCAGTGGAAGCATGTGACCGTGAGAAGCAGGCCAAGAAAAAGGAGGGCTAGTGAGGGGGAATTAGAACTCAGCAACAGGTTTGGGTGTTTGGGTAACGAGGAGGGGACACAGCTGGTGGTAACTGATGGTGGGAGGCTGAGGAAGAAAAGAAGAGCAGCTAGTCCGATAGAGAGAGGGGAAGAGTTGATGGAGACAGCGCCAGTACTCGGCCCACGGAGGTCACAGGATGGCACTAGGGGGACTATAGGAGAAAATAGAAAGAGACAGGAGTTACGACTACAGGGGACAGGGGATAGATTTGTAGATCGTACTGTTACCAGGCAAAGGCAGGTTTATGTGATTGGAGATTCCTTACTGAGGAGGATAGACAGGCCTGTGACCAGAGCAGACCCAGAAAACAGAAGGGTGTGCTGTCTGCCGGGGGCTAAGATACGGGATGTGGACCTGCGGTTGAAAAGGATCCTAAAAGGAGCGGGTAAGAACCCCTTGATCATCCTCCACGTAGGAACAAATGACACAGCTAGGTTCTCGCTAGAGAGAATCAAGGGAGATTATCCCAGACTGGGGAAGACACTTAAGGAAGTTGAGGCTCAGATTATCTTCAGTGGGATTCTGCCTGTTCCTAGAGAAGGACAGCAGAGGGCTGACAGAATTGTGAGGATAAATAGCTGGCTAAGGGAGTGGTGTTATAAGGAGGGCTTTGGGATGTATGGCCACTGGGAGGCTTTCGGGGACAGACAGCTGTTCTCGCGGGATGGGCTTCACCTGAGTAGGGAAGGAAATAGACTTCTGGGAGGGAGGCTGGCTCATCTCATCAAAAGGGCTTTAAACTAGAAATTTGGGGGAGACGGTTGGGAGATGTCCAGTTAATCTCCACGCCTGAGTCCAACACTGAAAAGGAGTGTGAAGAGATAAGCACAGATATAGGTAGGGGTACGGGATTGGACACAAGAAAGAGGGGGCGGAGGGACAGTATGGGGTCCGTACCAAATTGCATAAGTAATGCGAGAAAGGATAGACAGCATACGGTAAGATGTTTATACACCAATGCAAGAAGCCTAGGTAACAAAATGGAGGAATTGGAGCTCCTGGTCCGAGAAATGAAACCTGATATCGTGGGAATAACCGAAACGTGGTGGAACGGTAATCATGACTGGAGTACAGGTATGGAAGGGTATGTGCTGTTTAGGAATGACCGGAAAAAAGGTAAAGGTGGGGGAGTGGCATTGTATGTCAATAATGAGGTAAAATGCAAAGAAATAATAAGTGATGGAATGGATAAGACAGAGTCTGTCTGGGCAATAATTACACTGGGTAATAGAACTACTAGAGCCTCCCCTGAGATAGTGCTTGGGGTGTGCTATAGACCGCCGGGATCTAGCCTGGATGAGGACAGAGAACTATTTAATGTTTTTAGGGAAGTAAAAACTAATAAGAACTGTGTAATCATGAGGGACTTTAACTTCCCAGATATAGATTGGGGAACAAATGCTAGTAACAATAATAGGGCTCAGTTGTTCCTAGACGTGCTAGCAGATGAATTCCTTCATCAAGTAGTAACTGAACCGACGAGGGGGAATGCAATTTTAGATTTGGTGCTGGTGAGTAGTGAGGACCTCGTTGAGGAAATGGTTGTAGGGGACAACCTTGGCTCGAGTGACCATGAGCTAATTCGGTTTAAACTAAATGGAAGGTTTAACAGAAATAAAACTCTGACTAAGGTTTACGATTTTAAAAAGGCCAACTTTAATAAATTAAAGCAACTACTTAGGGAAGTGCATTGGGATAACATACTTAGGGATCTAAAGGCAGATGACGCCTGGAATTATTTCAAATTGAAGTTGCATGAGCTGTCCGAGGCCTGTATACCAAGAAAGGGAAAACGATTAGTAGGCAGGAGATTTAGACCTAGCTGGATGAGTGGGCGTCTCAAAGGGGCAATTAAGAAAAAACAGAAAGCGTACAAAGAATGGAAGAGGGGAGGGATCAGCAAGGAAACCTACCTTATTGAGGTCCAAGCATGTAGGGATGCAGTGAGAAAGGCCAAAAGCCGTGTAGAGTTGGACCTTGCGAGGGGAATTAAATCAAATAGTAAGAGGTTTTATAGCCATATAAATAGGAAGAAAACAAAGAAAGAGGAAGTGGGACCGCTGAAGAATGTAGATGGAGTGGAGATTAAGGATAATCTAGGCATGGCACAATATCTAAATGAATATTTTGCAACAGTCTTTAATAAGGCTAATGAAGGGCTTAGCAATAGAGGGAGCAGGACAGAGGGGAATAAAGAAGGAGGGAATGACATTGCAGTATTAGAGGTGGAAGCTAAACTTCAGCAGCTAAACGGGACCAAATCGGGCGGACCAGATGATCTTCACCCTAGAATATTGAAGGAAGTGGCGCAAGAAATTGCGAGCCCCTTAGCGATAATTTTTAATAAATCTGTAAACTCGGGGGTGGTACCGTTGGACTGGAAAATAGCTAACGTGGTTCCTATTTTCAAGAAGGGGAAAAAAAGTGACCCGGGTAATTACAGGCCTGTTAGTTTAACATCTGTAGTATGCAAGGTCTTGGAAAAAATTTTGAAGGAGAAAGTAGTTAAGGGCCTTGAGTTGAATGGTAATTGGGACAAATTACAACATGGGTTTACGAAAGGTAGATCGTGCCAAACCAACCTGATCTCCTTCTTTGAGAAAGTAACAGACCTTCTAGATAAAGGGAATGCGGTGGATCTAATATACCTCGATTTTAGTAAAGCGTTTGATACGGTACCGCATGAGGAATTATTGGTTAAACTAGAAAAGATGGGGATCGATATGAAAATCCAGAGGTGGATAAAGAATTGGTTAAAGGGGAGACTGCAGCGGGTAGTACTGAAAGGGGAACTGTCAGGTTGGAGGGAGGTCACCAGTGGGGTTCCTCAAGGTTCGGTTTTGGGTCCGATTTTATTTAATCTATTTATTACTGACCTCGGAACCGAATGTAGGAGTGGGCTGATAAAGTTTGCGGATGACACAAAGTTGGGAGGTATTGCTAATTCGGAGAAGGATCGGGATATTCTGCAAGGAGACTTAGATGACCTTGTAAATTGGAGTACTAATAATAGGATGAGATTTAATAGTGAGAAGTGTAAGGTGATGCATTTAGGGATGACTAACAAGAACTTTAGTTATAAGCTGGGGACGCATCGGTTGGAAGTGACGGAGGAGGAGAAGGACCTCGGAGTCTTGGTTGATCGCAGGATGACTATGAGCCGGCAATGTGACGCGGCTGTTAAAAAAGCTAATGCGATCTTGGGATGCATTAGGCGAGGTATTTCTAGTAGGGGCAAGGAGGTGCTCCTTCCGTTATACAAGGCGCTGGTGAGACCTCATTTGGAGTACTGCGTGCAGTTCTGGTCTCCTATGTTTAAAAAGGATGAATTCAAACTGGAACAGGTACAGAGAAGGGCCACTAGGATGATCCGAGGAATGGAAAACCTTTCCTATGAAAGGAGACTCGAGGAGCTCGGTTTGTTTAGCCTAACCAAAAGAAGGCTGAGGGGGGATATGATTGCTCTCTTTAAATACATCAAAGGGATAAATACCAGGGAGGGAGAGGAATTATTTCAGCTCAGTACTAACGTGGACACGAGAACGAATGGATATAAACTGGCTGTGGGGAAGTTTAGGCTTGAAATTAGACGAAGGTTTCTAACCGTCAGAGGGGTGAAATTTTGGAACAGCCTTCCGAGGGAAACGGTGGGGACGAAAGACCTCTCTGGCTTCAAGATTAGGCTAGATAAGTTTATGGAGGGAATGGTTTAATGGGATAACGTGATTTTAGTCAATTAGGTAATAAAGTGTCATCGCTGGTAAAATGTGGGTCTGGCTAGAGAATCTTGCCTGTATGCTCGGGGTTCTACTGATCGCCATAGTTGGGGTCGGGAAGGAATTTTCCTCCAGGGTAGATTGGCAGAGGCCCTGGAGGTTTTTCGCCTTCCTCCGCAGCATTGGGCAGGGGTCGCAAGCTGGAGGATTCTCTGCGACTTGAAGTCTTTAAATCACGATCTGGAGACTTCAACAGCTGAGTTAAGGGAAAGTGGGTGGGTCAGCTTTTGTGGCCTGCATCATGCGGGAGGTCAGACTAGATGACCATAATGGTCCCTTCTGACCTTTAAGTCTATGAGTCTATGAGAAGGAGCATTGAGAACGTTTGCACTTTCACCCAGAAAGTCTTTAAGTATGTTTTCATGGCCACAGATCAGATGGTACTCCTGATGTGTCTGTAAGGGCAGTGGGCCAAGCCTGAACATGCTAGATTTCACTGCAATGCTTTCCCAGCCTTGGTGATATTTAATACAATTTTTGTTAGTAACTTCTGGGTCATAGAACTAAGGGCGGAGATAATATGTAACTTATTAATTTTAGCCTGTACCTGGGTTAGCTTTGTGCCCCAGAAATAAGGCTAGTGGCCTTTTCTAATTGCCTTAATTTTTTATTATGTTTTTGGTTTTTAAAAATATTTTAAACTGCTGCTGCATTATTGGCCCCATCCCATAGGGATCCAGTCAAGTCACTTTTTTTTTTAGAGGAAATAACCCAAGCCCTTTGTTGTGCTAATTTAATGGCAGCCCCCTCTGAGCAATTTGTGTATGTAGAGGTGATCTGGAAACTGGATAAGGGTAATGAAAATTTAACGGTCCCTAGTGTAGTGTTAATTACAGTCCATTGATATTTTAATACAATTTTTTTTTGTGTAGTACTATACCACATTTTTAAGCATGGGTCCCACAAGTTTTTTTTTTGCCAGTGTATAATTTTTTGTTTTTTTACCAGGGTCAGTTCTTAATGTTTTTTGTAGGCAGGAATTCCTGGACTTTGATGGTTTCAATGGAGCAAGTGTTGTTTTTGTTTGTTTGTTTGTTTTTTTTTTTTAAACAGTCATGGTTCAGCATTATACAGGGGAGAGGTTACTAGCACATTACCCTGTAATGGTTTTGCGTCTTTTAAAAAAAATTTAAAGGCACAGTAGGTCTGTCAGTGGACAAGGGAGAGGTTACTAGCACTTTACCTTGTCTTTTTTTTTTTTTTTTTTTTTGCTGTTTAGAAGGCACAGCAGAGCTAGAAGGAGAAATAGGCTTATTAGTCGGAGAGTCCTCCCGAGGTGGAGGGGTCTTTTTACAGTGAGAAGCATGGGTCCAGGTAGGCAGTCCTTGGCACTTCACAGCGGTGTTGGTGGTTAACAGGACTTGGAAAGGGCCTTTCCAGCATGGAGCCAAAGCAGTCTTTCGTTGGTGGATTTTTACATAGACTTAGTTTTTTTGTTTTAATGAACGGCAGAGTTGCTAGGGTCCTTGGGTAGCACTTCTTTTATCTGTGAGAAAAGAAACCTAACACATTTTATTAATGCCTGGCAGTGTTTTGCAGATCTCATAGTTGCTTGGGCGCATTCAGCCCCCCCTTTTCTTGGCTGTTAGCCAAGTCTTAGCTGTGGGCAGTGTCCTTGGATGGGGCCAGCATCTTATCTTTGGACTGAACTTGCTAGCTATTTTTTTTTAGTTAACTTGTTTTGTTTTGTTTTGTTTTTTTAACCTACAAAGGAAACTTTTATTTTTTATTTATACATTTTTTTAACAATGAACACATACACATTGCTATTATACAGTACATTAGTTTTATTATTTAATGTATGCTATGTACACCCTTCCAGTAAAATAACTTTATTACAGAGCTTTGGAGCAACAAACCAGGACAAGCACACCCACTTTTGAGGAGTCCACTCGGTACAACCTCTGGTGTTCAATAGCTTTTTTTTCTTTTCAGCCCTCTGGCTAGAAATCTGAGGTAGCCAGAAGGATCCCATGGGCAATATGGGGAGTGGGTTAACCTTCCATGTCCTTGTTTTTAAAGACTGTTGGAATGCAAATTTTAACAACAATTTTGGCCACAAGACAAACACCACAAGACAGGACATAGAACACAAAAATAATTTTTATTGTGCCAGTCAATGCATGGTACGTTGAATGCTATTTAGCTGACATCTGTTTGTTTTTTTTTTGATGATTTGAAAGACAAAAGAACAGAGGTCTACCCCTTCTGGGCAGTTAGTTATTGCTTAAAATATTTTTTTTATATACACATACTTTTGTTGATTTTAGGCAAAACAGAGGAATTACCCCATATTTTTTTGTATTTGTTTTATAGGCAGCCCAGGTTTTAGTGGCTTTTACCTTATTAGTTAGAAAATTGCATTAATACAGATGCTTTTTGGCTTGCTTTTAGATTTAAAGCTATTTACAGCTTAAAGATTTTTACTTAAAAAGGGACACAATTAACTTTTTTAGACTTTTGATTGCCTTTTACTTTTAACTTTTGCTTTTAAACACACAGTGATTTGAAAAAGACAACACAACCTATATTGGTAGGTTTGCATTTTTTTTACCTTTATTACAATATATACTGCACATGTTCTGGGGAAAATGCACATCCTCTTTATAATTTAATTTTTACAACACTAGCCATGTCAATTTTTACACAAGGTGCAACTATTATTTTTGTGCTTACAAAATTTTTATGCACCCCTAGTAAGACAGTTCGACTACATAGAGCCAGAGGCACTGTCCTTTTTTTTTTTTACCAGATTTTTTATTTGCTATTTTGTTATTTAAAATTTTTTTTTTTTTTTGGCTTTGACTATTCTGCTGCAGCCACAACCTTTGGTCTTTATTTAAAACATTTTAAATTTTGTAAAGCATTAAGTCACTTTAAGGATTAAAGGCTAAATACCATATTAAATAACACTAGTTTTTTGTGTCTGGCAAAAGTATTTTTGGTTTTTGCAATTTTAAACAATACTAATTTATTTTAAATTTATAAAACACAGCTTTTACAAAAACTAATCATTTATTTGCCCCGGCGCTTGGTTTTTCAATGTCAGGCGCAAGGGAGTTAAATGGGTAGGAATATTGAAGGAGCCATACTCGGGCCATGCAGTTCCCAGGGTTGGCCAATCCTGGGTGCAAAGTTGTAAAAAATGCTTTCTTGACATCCCTTTTTGAAGGGTAAGGGCCATTTGCTTAACATATAATTTAAAGGACTATTCTTAGAGGGTTTTACCAGAGACCCACCCATCTGCCTACTGACACTTTAACAGAGAATTACACAGAGAACAGAGGGAATTATGGCCTAATAGGATTCTATTACAGGAATTTTTACTAATACTGACCGCTACAGGGGAGGGGATAGAAGGATCCTAATTCGACCTCAGAGCTTTATTGCACGCGATGGCTTCCACTCTGAGGAATTACGAATGAGAGGCTCAGTTTCGTCCATACACCCAACACCCAAATGTATAAGACAGAAATTTATTAACCGGTTAACCAGAACAGAACCAGAACCAGATAGTGTCTTCTTATTCTATTAGGACTCACCTTATCGGAACACGAATCCCAGGGGCTGCGGTGAAGAAGAGAAAAGGGGTGAAACACCCCGTTGGTGCCGTTCCCAGTTCGCCACAGCCGTCCAGAGTCCAATGTCCGAGCTAGGAGAGTCCCTTCGTGGTCGCCAGAAACTGTCACCGAAATATCAGGTCCACCTAGCTGAGAGCCAACAACAGCCAGACAGGGATAAGGAAGAGTTGCTTTATTCTGCAGAAGAAAGGAGAGCTTTGCACCTTGGTACAAAAACTTTGTCTTACACAAATTTCACAGATCCTTTATACACATTTAGACAAAGACCCTTGCCGTGTTAACACTTGATTGGTGGTTGCCAGGCCCATGCTTTTGCTATCTGGTCAGTGAAAACCGGCTTGGAGCTAGTTCTCTCTGCCTTAAGGCAGAGGAAAGAAGACAGTTCAAAAGTTCAGGCTACTGTGTAGTGAGGTATCTGCTTCCCCCTAATGGCCACTGGTTAATATAAAGGCTGCTAGCAGTTAAGGGGGGTCACTAGTAACTTTTTCAGGCAAGTCATGCCTGACTAACCTAATTGCCTTCTATGATGAGATAACTGGTTCTGTGGATGAGGGGAAAGCAGTGGATGTGTTATTCCTTGACTTTAGCAAAGCTTTTCATACGGTCTCCCATAGTATTCTTGCCTGCAAGTTAACGAAGTATGGATTGGATGAATTGACTATAAGGTGAATAGAAAGCTGGCTAGATCATCGGGCTCAATGGGTAGTGATCAATGGCTCATGTCTAGTTGGCAGCCGGTATCAAGCGGAGTGCCCCAAGGGTCGGTCCTGGGGCTGGTTTTGTTCAATATCTTCATTGGACTGGTGTGGACTGCACCCTCAGCAAGTTTGCAGATGACACTAAACTGGGAGGAGTGGTAGATACGCTGGAGGGTAGGGATAGGATACAGAGAGACCTAGACAAATTAGAGGATTGGGCCAAAAGAAATCTGATGAGGTTCAACAAGGACAAGTGCAGAGTCCTGCATTTAGGATGGAAGAATCCCATGCACTGCTACAGACTAGGGACTGAGCGGCTAGGCAGCAATTCTGCAGAAAAGGACGTAGGGGTTACAGTGGACGAGAAGCTGGTTATGAGTCAACAGTGTGCCCTTGTTGCCAAGAAGGCTAACGGCATTTTGGGCTGTATTAGTAGGAGCATTGCCAGCAGATCGAGGGACGTGATCGTTCCCCTCTATTCGACATTGGTGAGGCCTCACCAATGTGTCCAGTTTTGGGCCCCACACTACAAGAAGGATGTGGAAAAATTGGAAAGAGTCCAGCAGAGGGCAACAAAAATGATTGGGGGCTGGAGCACATGACTTATGAGGAGAGGCTGAGGGAACTGGGATTATTTAGTTTGCAAAAGAGAAGAATGAGAGGGGATTTGATAGCTGCTTTCAACTACCTGAAAGGGGGTTCCAAAGAGGATGGATCTAGACTGTTCTCAGTGGTACCAGATGATAGAACAAGGGGTAATGGTCTCAAGTTGCAGTTGGGGAAGTTTAGGTTGGATATTAGGAAAAACTTTTTCACTAGGAGGGTGGTGAAGCACTGGAATGGGTTACCTAGGGAGGTGGAGGTTTTTAAGGTCAGGCTTGACAAAGCCCTAGCTGGGATGATTTAATTGGGGATTGGTCCTGCTTTGAGCAGAGGGTTGGACTAGATGACCTCCTGAGGTCCCTTCCAACCCTAAATATTCTATGATTCTATGATATCTCAGTGATAGATGGCCCTTCAGACCAAAAATCACAGCAATATTCAGGTTACTCCTAATCCAATAGAACCAGTCACGTACCCCAGGTCATTTGCACCTTAGATCTCACACCAAGGACAATGCTTCTGGCCAATCTTATATTAAACTATATGAGGATTTATTAAATAGGGAAAGGAAACCAGGGAGTTATTTACAAGGTTAAAGCAAGTGACTATAGACACACAAATGAGTTACAGCCTTAGGTTTTAAAACATAATTACAGGCTTTTATAATCAGCAAGCTCTATTCATCCTTCAGGGCTAACCCAAGCTAAGCAGCTTGGGAATCTCTTGCTTGTGCCTAGGAAACTTCTTCCGCCACCCCTGATTTGTCCCTCTCTTGCCATGTGCTCTCAGCTGCAAACTCAGCTAATGAGAGGAGTGACAAGAATCCACTCACGTGACTCATCTTCACAGGGAGGGGAGCAGAACATAAAAACGGCCATGCTGGGTCAGACCAATGGTCCATCTAGCCCAGTATCCTGTCTTCCGACAGTGGCCAGTGCCAGGTGTTTCATAGGGAATGAACAGAGCAGGCAATTGTCGGGTCATCTGTCCCCTGACATCCAGCCCCAGCTTATGACAGACAGAGGATAGGGGTATGCAGAGCATGGGGTTGCATCCCTGACGATCTTGGCTAATAGCAGTGCTGCCAACTCTCATGATTTTGGCATGAGTCTCATGATAATTGTTGTCCTTAAAGCTCCAGCTCATAAGAGTCAAGTGGATATTTCCATCCCCTGTCACTCATTCCCAGCTTCTGGCAAACAGAGGCTAGGGACATCATCCCTCCCCATCCTGGCTAACAGCCATTGATAGACCTATCCTCCATGAATTTATCTAGTTCTTTGAACCCTGTTATAGTTTGGGCCTTCACAACATCCTCTGGCAAAGAGTTCCACAGGTTGACTGTGCTGTGTGAAGAAATACTTCCTTTTGTTTCTTTTAAACCTGCTGCGTGTTAATTTCATTTGGTGACCCCTAGTGCTTGTGTTATGAGGAGGAGTAAATAACATTTCCTTATTTACTTTCTCCACACCAGCCATGATTTTATTCACCTCTATCATATCCCCTCTTAGTCATCTCTTTTCCAAGCTGAACAGTCTGAGTCTTTTTAATCTCTCCTGATATGGAAGCTGTTCAATACCCTTAATCATTTTGTTGCCCTTCTCTGTACCTTTTCCAATTCTAATATATCTTTTTTGAGATGGAGTGACCAGAACTGCACTCAGAATTCAAGGTGCGTGCATGACATGGATTTATATATTGGCATTATGATATTTTCTGTCTCATTAGCTAGCAAATATTTTCTGTCTCATTAGCTAGCAAATAGAAAATATGGCAGGTGACTCGCACTGTTCTTTAACGGTTGCTTGGCCCCGTGCTGGCTTGAGCACCAGTGCCTGAAATGGCACTTCTACCTTGGATCTACTGCACATTGAGGTAGTGCTGCTGGGGAAACTGAGGCAGGAGCACAGAGGAAGCCTTTAAACTGCAGAGACATTGGGATTGAGGGACTGGGCTCCTCCTCCCCAGGCTTTCACTTAGCACCAGCCTCACTCACACAGCCCTCTGAATCAGGGAGTGAACTGCAAATTGAGAGTCAGAGTCATTCAGCTGTCGTTAGCTGCTCTGAGAAGCTGAGTGCCCTAACCACTGGGCCATAGTCATGCTCACACTCTCTGTGCCCAACCATTTTCTAAGCATTTACACACAGTGAACCAGCTTCAACTGGAGAGATTGAGGGAGCCCAGTGATTAGGATACTCTCCTATGAGGTGGGAGACCAGTATTCAAATCCCTGCTCCACATCAAGTAGAAGGGGAAAATTCAACCAAAGTCTTCCACAATCTGGATGAGTGCAAATATCTGAGAGATAATGATTGGGTGTAAACGTGAAGGAGTGTGGGGTTCAGTCCAGACCAGTGAGGGGTTGTGTCACCACTTGCTTTTTAGCCCTGGATACCTTACAATACTTTGCTGTTGTAGCTCCCAATCTGGGGTGCTCACAGCCACCCTACAAGCTAGCAGGTCACACCCTATGTGTCTGTGTGCTAGACAGCTCTGGTTCAGCAGCTCTGACCCCAGCAGCCTTTCTACAGTCCCACTCTGGCTTCCATCAGCCTTGGTTACAACCAGCAAGGTGGCCCCAACACACTCCCAGTCCTGAATTTCCCCAGCCCATGTGCTCTGTAATGTCCAGCCCTCTCCTGGACAGTTCAGAGACACAAAACCCACCATGCTTGCCACATTAATTGGAGCTGACAATCACTTTAATTCAAACACAGCACTGTAGGTTTGGATTAATAGTAAAACCAGTTCATTAACAAAAGAAGATAGGAATTGAACTGAGTTCAAGTATGAGATAAAGTTAGAAATAGTTACAAGCAAATAAAAGTGAAAACGCATCTAAAAGTCTAAAACTTAATCTAGCAAGGAACAGTCTTTGCCTAAGCAGGTTTCTCATCTATATTCAGTTTCAGAGACTGCAGCCCCCCGCTGGATGAAGGCCCCATCTTTCTCAGCTTGCAAGAACTCTGTTCTGTTGTGTCTGTCAAATGATGGATGCCTACAATGGCTTCTAACTTTGCTTGTATTTTCCCAAGTTTTATAACTTTGTTTCAAGAGGCATGATGACCTCATGCTATTCTTCCCTTCCTGTGGGCTTCCCATCCTCTGTATGGAAATGGGACTTCCATTGTTTTGATTCCAGCATACTTAATTGACATAGGCGACAGATAGCTGTTTTCTCTCCTGTCTGGGAAGGAGCTTGTTTCACCCTGTTTGGCCACAGATTTTAAAGCCCAATACCATTAAATATCCATATTTCCTCATACAGTGTTAATATAGACATTACACAATGCTATTAATCACAAATGTGTCATTATCTTTCAGAAAAGATGTCACTCTACACACTTTTATCATACAATAATATTGTATACAGCCAATTGATTCACTTGTTTATCACTGGAGGTACAGCCCTCATGTTTACAGACCATTAACCTTTTGAAATGTATTCTTTGAAAAGTAAAACCCAGACCAAGCTTCTCTTCCCAGCTGGGGGTAAACCCCATGCTGTCTCCTTCCCTACCTGTTAGGGTGAGGTTTGCCTCCATCCCTTGTCAGCTTGATGGGTCTGTTTACGCGATATGTAAATACATTCTCATTGTCTTTCAAAGTACTTTGGAAGTAACTCCCAGGTGGGGAAAGCATGTTCCTAACTTAAATGGGACCCTCTGCCCTGTTGCACACCTGCCTTCTACAGAACAAATAGCCCAACTCCTGGTGATAAACATCATCTATCTCCATGGACTCCTCAAACAGATCATGTCCGACCGAGGAACACAATTCATGACATGGTTTTGGTGCAAAGCTCTACAGTTGCTTGGGGTCCACACTCATACATCCTCTGCTTACCATCCACAAACTGATGGCCAGTCTGAGAGACTAAATCAGGTTTTGGAGCAATACCTGTTGTGATGCTTTACAAATTTATCACCAGAATGACTGGTCAGCCCTTCTGCCCCAAGCAGAGTTTGCCTACAACAATGCTATCCATGTCCCCACTGGGCAATGTCTTTTTTATACAAACTTCAGTTTCTATCCCTGGCTCCACCCAGTTCTATTCTCCACTTCTGCAGCCACTGGCTGGGAATGGTTGATCCACAAGGTCCAGGAGACCGTAAAACACATCTTGAAAATGCAAAGAAGGACTACAAGCAACATGGGCCATTGGTGTCAGGAAGGCCCAGAATTTGCAGTGGGACAGTGGGTGCTGCTCTCAGCAGAACACCTCTACACAGACTGGTCCTATTGCAAACTGGATCACCAGTACCTTGGTCCAGACTAGATCAGCCAGGTGATCAACCCTCTGACCATTCAGCTCTGACTACCCAGATCTTTCAGGGAACACACAGTGCTTCATGTGTCTCTCTTAAAGTATTAAGTTGACAACCCCTTTGCACATCAAACACAACCACCTCCTCCCTCAGTGCATGTCCAGAGTCATGATGAATATATAGTCTATGAAATACTGCATTCTAAAATGAAATATGGCTCCCTTGGCATCTCATTGACTAGGAGGGCTACAGCCCCAAGGAGTGATCCTAGAAGGCAGCATCCCAGCTCTATGCACCCAAACATGTGGTTGCCTTCCATGTAGCCCACCCAAACACACTTGACCCACTTGATCCTGAGATACATAGACACAAATGTTCACGGTGAGCCTTCCGGGCCCAGTGAGGATGTGAGTGGTGAGGAGATGCCTGATCTTCCAGTTAGTCAGAGTGCAGGTGACCTGGCAGCTACTGCAGCATCCATATCTCCATCTCAAATGGATGTAACCATGCACATTCCTGAAGAAAAGTGTAGATCAGAGAAGTGTGTGGTGGAGGCGCAAGAAACAGCTGCTGCTGAGCTTAGTTCCTTAAGTCTAGATGATCCAGGACTGTGGACCCACTTGAGCAGTAGCCTAAGGGATTTCCTTATACTGCATGAGCCACAGCAAATGAAAAAAACTTCATGTTCCCCAAAGACAATGAAAACAGAAGTTTCCATCCAACACATTACTGGCGTGAAATCCCCAATGGTGACAAAGTGGAGAGGCCATGGCTTATGTACTCAAAAACCCAGAATGCTGCATACTGTTTTTGTTGCAAACTCTTTCAGTCTAATGTTCCAGCCACATTGGGTTCTACAGAAACAAAGGACTGGAAAAATCTGGCTAGAAATCTGGCATGCCATGAGAAGGCAGCAAATCACCAGAGAGCACCCGACCGGCCTCCCCCTCGCCCCTTCACCGTGAGCCGGCTGCACAATTTGCAGCCGGTTCGTTTCCAGACCGCGCTGAGGAAACATCTATACACGCTCATTCTCCACACCCTTCACTTCCTCACCCTCACGTCCTGCACTGACACAAAGTGGCAGGACCTCCTGTTACCTCTAGAGGGTGAGGAGCCCCGATGGGCCAGCCTATATTCCACCCTAGACCCGAGGCCCACCAGGGATATCAGTTGGTGGCTCCTTCACGGGGCCGTGAGCATAGGCGTGTACTTGGCACGGGTTCACCCACATCCCGGACACCTGCCCCTTCTGCAGCGTGAGGGAGACCCTGGCACACGTTTACCTGGAGTGCGCCAGGTTGCAGCCCCTATTCCGGCTCCTCTTAGATATCCTGTTACATTTTTGGTTGCACTTTTCCCCTCATCTTCTTCTCTATGCACTCCCTATCCATGGCCCCACAAAGTCACGGGACCTCCTGGTCAACCTCCTCCTAGCCCTGACTAAAATGGCCATCTATAGAACCAGGGAGAGGAGGTTGGCTGATGGGGTCTCCTGTGACTGTGGGACCTATTTCTGATCCTCCATCCGCTCACGCATCTGGACAGAGTTCCTCTGAGCGGCGTCCGCTGGCTCCCTTGACGCCTTTGAGGAGCAGTGGTCACTGTCTGGGGTTCTCTGCTCGGTGTCCCCGTCTGGTTCCCTTAGTTTGACCCTTTGACCTCACTCCTATCCCTGTTATTTTATTAGTTGTCCCCCGGAATTATTTGGCTTCCAGGTCCTGTGGATCCTCCCCTTAGGCTGGGGGGAGGTCCTTTAGCAGTGGGCGCCCACTTCCTGGATCCCAATTGGAGCATTCCATAGGTGGAAAGAGACTAAGGTTGAGATGAGATTGAGATGAGACTAAGGTTAAAGGCCACCATTGATGATCAGCATCAAGAGAAGATTGCATCAGAGTCTCTTTACTGGCAAAATGGTCTGAAAAGGCTCATTGCCATTGTGAGAATGCTTGCTACCCAAACCTAGCACTGTATGGCACTTCAGATCAGCTGTATGTGCCAAACAATGGAAACTTCCTTAAAATTGTGGAGCTGATGGCTGAGTTTGATGCTGTACTCCAGGAGCATCTAAGAAGAGTCACCACCCAAGAAATGTACACACACCACCATCTTGGAAAAACAATTCAAAATGAGATCATACAGTTACTGGCAACAAAAGTCAAACAGAAGGTTGTGGCAGATCTGAAGTCAACAAGATATTACTCTGTTATTATGGACTGCACACCTGACATCAGCCATACGGAACAAATGACTTTAATGGTGCATTTTGTAACAACAACAGAACCTAGTGAAAATGTCCCTGGAATGGTGAGTGTCAGAGAGGATTTTCTAGAATTTATTGACTTTGATGATACTACAGGAGCTGGTATGACAAATGTGCTTCTTAAAAAGCTGGAAGATACGGGAATTGCAATAGCTGACATGAGAGGTCAGGGCTACAATAATGGTGCCAACGTGAGAGGAAAGAACAGAGGAGTGCAGACACGGATCCGAGAGTTAAACCCTCGAGCTTTTTTTGTCCCATGCAGTTCTCATTCATTGAACTTGGTGGTCAGTGATGCAGCATCAGCTTCTAGTGAGGCTGCTGAACTTTTTAATGTAATTCAAAGCATCTATGTATTTTTCTCTGCATCAACTTATCGATGGCAAATTTTGAAGCAACATCTGGGAACATCCTCTCTGACACTGAAACCACTGAGTGCCACACAATGGGAAAGTCGAGTGGAGGCGATAAAGCCTATCAAACACCAAATTGGGAAGATAGATGATGCCATAGTTGCCATTATGGAGGATAATGCTATGACAGGAACTGTTCGTGGGAAAACAGTGGCAGGGGGAAATGGAATCACCAGAAACATACATAACTTCAAATTTCTGTGTGGCTTAGTGTTGTGGCATGACATACTGTTTGAAATAAATGTTGTAAGCACGAGACTCCAAGGTGTTTACCTTGATATATCTGGAACAATGGAACAACTGGACAAAGCAAAGTCATACCTACAGTCTTACCGGTCATATGAGGGATTTCAAAATGTTCTGAAGAGTGCACAGAAGTTGGCAGAGGAACTTCACACTGAAGCTATTTTCCCACCCATTCAAAAATACAAGAGTCACCGAAGAAGAAGACATTTTGATTACGAGGCACGGGATAATCCCATAAGAGACCCCAAACAACAATTCAAAGGTGAATTCTTTAACCAGGTGCTAGATTGTGCAATACACAGGGCCGGCTCCAGGGTTTTTGCCGCCCCAAGCGGTGAAAAAAAAAGTGCCGCGATCGCGATCGGCGGCAGCTCCACCGCGCCGCTTTCTTCTTCGGCGGCAATTCGGTGGCAGGTCCTTCCCTCCGAGAGGGACAGGGACCCTCCGCCGAATTGCCGCCGAAGAGCCCAACGTGCCACCCCTTCCCCTTGGCCGCCCCAAGCATCTGCTTGCTCAGCTGTTGCCTGGAGCCGGCCCTGGCAATACAGTCAGTTGAAGAACGTTTCATGTAGCTCAAGGAACACAGCAGTATATTTGGGATGTTGTATGATATTCCAAAACTCCTCACTATACCTGAAGAAGACCTACACCAGCAATGCAGGGCACTAGAGACAGTGTTGACACATGATGACATGCGCGACATTGATGCGAGTGATTTAGGTGATGAACTGAAAGCCCTTTCAAGATACATTTCAGCAGGATCAGCTCCAAAGGCTGTTCTGGAATATATGTGCACAAATAAGATGACCACCCCCTTTCCAAAAGCTTTTGTTGCTCTGCACATATTTCTAACACTTCCTGTAACAGTTGCCAGTGGAGAACGCAGCTTCTCCAAGCTGAAATTAATAAAAACACATCTACGCTCCACAATGACACAGGAGAGGCTGGTCGGCCTTGCAACCATCTCAATAGAGCATGAGCTGGCCCAGACTGTGGACCTTCAGCAAGAAGCAGTTCAAATCTTTGCAACCAAGAAGGCATGGAAAACACTGCTTTGATTATTCAAACAGATAAAAATGCCAGTGTTTACTATGCAGACAAGAAAAGTTACATTTGCTGTTCAGGCGTTTGAAAGTTAAGTGTTACTTAAAATTTTTGAACAAGTCATTTTAAGTTGTTAGTTCTCCTTTATTGGGGTAGACAGCAGAGCAGTACAATGAGAGGAGTAGAACAGGAAGAAGGCAGAATAGAGACCTTTCAAAGTTTTAGCCCAAGCGAGGGGGCATGGGGGCTTCATCTGAGCTCTCAGCCTCAGGTGCCAAAATGTTGTGGGCCGGCCCTGGGCTGGACCACTTGCGTGAGAGGGCCATTTTTCACAGGGACAGCAAAAGGCACCTCCTTGACATGAGGGCAACTCCCATGGGAAATGAGAAGCCCCTGATCCAAAGCACAGAGACGTGAGAGCTTCTCCATGAAACAGTTGGAAGAATTGGGCAAAATAACAGCTCTTTACATAATCTGTTTCTGAGAAAAGCTGAGCCATTTCAGCTGAAACTTTAGAGTAAAATTCAGCCTGGGGTGGGCATGGGAAATTTCAGGCCAAACCGCAAACATTTGGCAAAGCTATAAACCACTGACAATAGAGCTGGATAATGGGAAATGTCAATAACAGGTAGTGCTACCAGCCCTGCCTATAAGAATAGAAGGGAGCAGAGCAGAGATATTTAAAATCAGTAACTGTTGACTGACCTGTTCTTGCCTAGCCTGGTTTTGATCCCTTTTGTCATACGGAATCTTTTGCAGTGTTACGGTGTCTAGTGGTGAGTATCATGGACCTTTAGGGCTGGCAGGAGGAGGAATGGGAAGTGAAGAACTTGGTGGAAAGGAGGCTAATGGGCTATGGATGGGCTAAGCTAGAGGGAGAGGAGAACTGCTGGTCTCAGAAGGGGAAATGGAGGGAGAGTGGCTGGAATACAGGGGGAGGGTCCATGTTACTCATGGCTGGGAGCTTTTGCACAGGGGCTTGCTCATGCTGGAGCTTCAGCATTTTCTCTCTGCAGCAGAGGCTGCTCTGCTCATCACCTCTTCCATCGCCAACATGCACCTTCCCCAGCTGCGCTCTCACCTCCCCGGGAGCAGCCTGGAGCCGAGGCTGGGTCAGGTACTGGGGAGTCTGGGCTGTTAAGGCGTCTTCCCTCCTCTCTGAGCATGTGCAGCCACAGCAGGGGCTGCAGCTTCCTTTCAGGGTGGCCTGCCCAGGTCGGAGAAGGCTTGTTGGCAGATGCATGGTCTCAGGCCCTGCTGGGATCCTCTGACAGCAAAGGGTTAAAGGGAAGCGGACGCAGCAACCAGGCTGAAGCACTCAGGAAGTTGCTCACTAGCTGCTTACAGTGGGCAGGAGCGACTGGTCTAATGAGGACAGCTCTCCCTGCCCTGCCTCGCCTGGAGGCTGTCTGCTGCTCCGTGCCAGGTCCCAGAAGTGCACAGGTCTGGCCAGTGCAGCTGCAGAGGGAGGGACTCTGGGATGGGAGCTAGTGCTGTGGGGTGGGTCTGAGCCTGCAGAAGATTGGCCTGGTGTGACTCCCTGAGTGCAGCCCCTTGGCCACACTGAGGCCCCAGGGAGGGGAAGAGTGAGAGGGCAAAGGGAAGGGGAGATTACACCAAGAGGGTGAGCGCTGCTTGGGGAGGGTGCACACATAGGCAGCGGGTATAAGAGGCCAGGAGAGGCTAAGCTTCCCCAAACATAGGGTTACCATATTCAAACATTTAAAAAAGAGGACACTCCACGGGGCCCCGGTCCCGCCCCCGGCCCCGCCCCAACTCCGCCCCTTCCCTGCCCCCGGCCCCGCCCCAACCCCACCCCTTCTCCGCCCCCATTCCAACCCCTTCCCCAAAGTCCCTGCCCCAACTCTGCCCCCTCCTCTGAGCACCCTGCATTCCCCCTCCTCCCTCCCGCTCTGATCTTGGTTGGGGGTTGCTAAGTGCTTCCCTGCTCCCCACTCGCCCCGCAGCCCCTATGCCCTTGCCTGCCCTGCTCCTCCTCACCCTGCAGCCTCTGCACCCCCCCGCCCCTGCAGCCTCTGTGCCCTCTGCTGCCCACTCGCCCTGCAGCCTCTGTGCCCCCTGCTGCCCACTCGCCCTGCAGCCTCTGTGCCCCCCCTGCAGCCTCTGTGCCCTCTGCTGCCCACTCAGCCTGCAGCCTCTGTGCCCTCTGCTGCCCACTCGCCCTGCAGCCTCTGTGCCCTCTGCTGCCCACTCGCCCTGCAGCCTCTGTGCCCTCTGCTGCCCACTCGCCCTGC
>NW_020688951.1:0-271 GCF_002925995.2 Terrapene triunguis | reverse complement strand
CCCCCCCAGCGCCGCCCAGCCCCCGTGTAAGCAAGCAGGACTCACCCCGGCTGCGCCTCCTGCTGGTCTTCTCGGGAATTAGCTCATCCAGCCATTGGAGCGACCTCTGCAGGCCGGTGTCCCACTGCCGCTGGCTATGTGTCCCTCCTGGACCCTGGTGCCCTTTGATCTGGGGTGCTGTCCCCTGGCAATACCCCCACACTCTGGCTCTTGGTCTCCTCTCACTGGGGAACCCCCAATCCTCTAATCCCCACCTCACCTCAGTATAAGG
>NW_020688950.1:622-4007 GCF_002925995.2 Terrapene triunguis | reverse complement strand
CTGGGGAACCCCCAATCCTCTAATCCCCACCTCACCTCAGTATAAGGCTACTGCCAGTCACTAACTAGCCCCTGCGCCCTGGGGTATATCAGCCACTCATCACAGGCAAGGTTGGGTTTGGACCTGCTGCCTCCCTCTATAGCTGGGCTGCCCCTCTGCAGCCCTGGTACTGGTCTTAGGCCCTTAGCTAGGTCCGCAGCTTGGGGGTTTTCCAGGCTGGAGTTCCCCAGCTCCTCTAGCCTTCCCCAGCCCTGCTCCACTCCCAGTACCCTGCTCAACTCCCTAGCAGCCAGACCCTTCTCTCTCTACAAGCAGAGAGAGACTTCCTCTGGGCCTCTGGCTCACAGCCTTTTTATACAGGCCAGCTGGGGCCTGATTGTGGCATGGCCCAGCTGAAGCGGCTTCCCCAATCAGCTCAGCTTTTCCCCTGCCACAGCCCTCCCCCAAGGCTGTTTTAAGCCCTTCAGGGCAGGAGCGGGGTAACCACCCTGCTACACCCCCCGAAACACATCCCTCACCCCAGTGCTGCCCGCACCGCGGAAACAAACCCTCCTTCCCCAGCGCCGCCCCGCTGAAACAGCTGTGGGCCGAAAAGGAAGGGTTTTTTTTGGGGGGGGGGGGAGAGGGTGTGATACTTTATTAAGAATTTTTCAATTAAAGCAAACAATTTTTTAAATTATTTTAATTTTTTTTATGAATCATGGAAAAATGAAAAACATCTGTTCCATTGAAAGAAAACATTTGTACTTTTCATAATTATCTTGCAAATTTAATGAGAGATATTACATCTCTTTTCGGCAACAAGCTTGTCATATTCGGGGGTCATATTTGAAGTGGATATTTTCATAATGTCTTCCAAATGGTGGTCAGTCAAAGAAGAACGTTGCTTGTTTTTATTCATGTTCATGATGGAAAATGTTTGTTCACATATGTAAGTGCTTCCAAAAATCCTGAACGTTTTCAGTGCAACTTCAATAAGATTCTTGTATTTTTCATCGTCCAGACTTTTGTAGAAGTCCCACAGGCTGCTTTCTCTGTGCTTATTTCGGTAAACTGCCGAACATTGAAGTTCAATAACCTCCAACTGCAAATCTTGTGTCACTTCCTCTGGATCCACAGAAAAGGGATCTTCAATCAGCTTCAACTGGATGTCATCATCTTTAGACAAAGTAAGTCTTCTGTCAAATTCTTCAATCAAAAGATTGATGTGCTTTGCGTATTTTTCTCCTAACTCGGCGTGTTTGTTCTGAGGGATACGCTGTGCACAAGTGGGAAAGTGACACATTTCACCTTTTGACAGCTGACTTCTGAAAAGTTTCAATTTCATTTTGAAAGCTTTCACTGCTGCACACATTTGAAATATAAGTTGATTTTTTCCCTGAAGTTGAATGTTGAGATCATTCAGGTGTGCTGTAATGTCACAAAAGAAAAAGAGATCTTGATTCCAGGACTCATTTTCAAGCTCCGGGAATTTTATTGGCCCATTTTCTAGGAATTTTGCTATCTCCTCTTTCAAAGCAACGAAACGCTGGAGCACTCTTCCTCGACACAACCACCTCACTTCCGTATGGTAGATTAAGTCGCTGCACTCGGCGTCTTCCCCTTCAAGAAAGGCTCGAAATGTCCTATGTTTTAGTCCTCTAGAACGGATGAGGTTTACAATGGAAACTACCACTGACATTACATGCTCAAATTTTAAGACTTTGCTACACAAAACCTGCTGATGTATAATGCAGTGATGTTTGGTTATTTGTCTCCCGATAAATTCTTCAAGAAGAGTAACTGCTCCAACATTTTTTCCACACATAGCTGGAGCACCATCAGTACAAATGGCCACCAAGTTTGTGAAATCTACTCCCAACTTATCATTCATGCACTTTATCACTTCACTGGAGATATCTTTTCCAGTTGTGCGACCCATCATGGAGCACATGCCAACAAGTTCTTCAGTAATTTCAAAGTTTTTATCAATACCTCTAATAAAAATAAGAAGTTGGGCGGTGTCTTTTAAATTGGTGCTTTCATCCATAGCTAGGGAGTAAAAGCAGAATTCACTGACTCTCTGCTTTAACTGATCACTTAGATTAGTAGAAATGTCAGCTATTCTTCTCTGTACAGTCATGCGTGATAGACTGACATTCTCAAATATTCCCCTCTTTTCTGGACATAACTCAGATACAGCAATCAACATACACTTTTTTAAAAACTCGCCTTCTGTGAAGCATTTCCCAGCAGCAGCAATTTCCTTAGAAATTTGAAAGCTTACTTTAGTAACTGTATCATTCTCAGTGCTCACTTTCTTGAAAATTTGCTGTTCTCCACTAAGGTTTTTCACTAAACTGGCTGCTTTAATTATTTTTTCATTTGGGTTCAATTTGGCGAGATTGGGATGTTTAGTTTCAAAGTGCCGCCGAAGGTTGTATTCTTTCGGAACGGCTAACGTTTCGCGACACACAAGGCACAGTATTTTGTCTTTGGAAACAGTACATAAGTATTTATTTGTCCATTCAGTGTTGAAAACTCTGTGCTCTGATTCTATTTTTCTCTTTTTCTTTTCACTGATGGTAGCCATTATGAAGCTCAAGATTTTGTTGAATAAATTCACACACAAGGAAAACACTCAGTCACACACAAAGAGAAGAGATCTCTCACGGCGCGTGGCACACTAGCAAGGCACTGACAGTGTGTGGAAGCCTGTAGAGGGGGAAAGAAACGGCGCGCATAGGGTAACCAGATCACAGCAGTAGAATAGGACCCGCCCCCTCCCTGCTCAGCCCCACCATTACATCCCTCTTTAATCCTCAGGGGTCACTATATTACTGCACACAGCAGTACCAAAAATTAAAATACTGAAAATGGATGCCTCCTTCCAGCCACCGACTCGCCGCTCGCCTCCTCACCTCCCCCCCAAGTATAAAGCCTCGCCGCCACTACCTGCCCACCCGCCCTCTCAGTTCGTCATCCCCCCATGAAATAAGGGGAGGGGAAAATGGGCACAGTTTGAAGGGATTTTCTGGGGCTATGAACTAAACCAGGGAGAGGAAAGGGGGGCAGTGTGAAGGGATTGGATGTGACTGTCCAACACACACACACAGGGGCCGCAGGGAGTCCGGGGGGGTGGGGAGCAATGTGATAGGGTCCAGGGAGGGGTAAGGTCCCTGGACCAGGGAAGGGGGCAGCAGTCGGGGCAGGGCAGGTGCAACACACACACACACACGCAGGGCCGCCCGGAGGGGGGGGGGCAAGTGGGACAATTTGCCCCAGGCCCCGCAGGATCCCCCATGAGAATGTTGGAGGCTCCACCCCGCCTCTGCCTTTGCCTTCCCCCATCCCCCGGTGCCTCAGTGCGCTGTGTAGGGTGACGAGATCACAGGGATGAAATATC
>NW_020688950.1:0-522 GCF_002925995.2 Terrapene triunguis | reverse complement strand
CGCAGGGTCCGGGGGCATTAGCTGCCTTCCCCGCGGAGCCTCTGGCCCCCCGGCCCGCTGGAGCGCAGCTGAGCGGGAGAGGTGCGGGGCTCCCCGGCAGCGGCGGGGAAGATTATCGGTTTGGGGGACCCTGACCGGCTCCTCGCCCCTGTACGCCGGCCGCCCCGCCTGGGACAAGTCTTGCCCCGGCAGCTCCTCTCCGCCGCGTGTCTCTGATGGGCGGCCCACACCCCCGGGCCGCGCCGCCCACCCGGGCCCTGCCCGCTCCGCGCTGCCCCCGGACCCACCGTGCTGCCCCGTGGGCAGCAGGGCTGGAGCAGCCGCCACGCTGCACTGCAGCGCTCCCGGCCCCGGCCGGCAATGGCCCGTGTGCCCAGGCTGCTGCACAGGGGCATTTCCTCCCCAGACCTGGCTCGGGATCCAATGGGGCAGTGAGGGGGCGGGGCTGGGGGCAGGGATTTGGGGAGGGATCCAGTGGGGGAAGGAGGAGGCGGAGTGGGGCGGGGGGGGGGTGAGAGCCCC
>NW_020688949.1:0-1271 GCF_002925995.2 Terrapene triunguis | reverse complement strand
GGGCCGGAACCCGGAGTAGAGGGCGGGCCCGGGTTCCCCCCAACCCATCACTACAGGAACACCTCCTGGGAGGGGAAGTCAGGCCCCTGTCAGGACAGGAAGCTAAACTGTTCTAAAACAAGCCCTAGGGACAACAGAGACTGTGGGAGTTCTCTCACCAACCTCCTTGCTGGCTTATGATGAAAAGGGCTCAGTAGACTGTACTACTAGAGAGACAAGGGCTACGTGGAGGGTCACAGAGAGCCACTGAGGCTAGCATATACCGCCTAGAAGCGCAGGACCCTCAGGGACAAGGTCAGAGCTCTGCCACAACTGGTTTAAGGAGTGGGATCGTGATTGTTCACAGCGTGGCAGAACAAAGAGGTTTTTACTAAAAAAAATAAAATAAAGTGCACTGGTGTTTTTGGTTTTGGGTTTTTGTTTGTACCACCATGGAGGAGGTGGTGAGAGCGCTGGTGCAAGCCACAGCGGCCCAGCAGGAGGCAACCCAGGCTCAGGCAATGGTGCAACAGGAGTCCATGAGGTTACAGCAGGAAACCAACCAATTATTAATGAGCCAGGTGACCCAAGATCGAGCTCTCCTGCGCAAGGTTGTGGACCAGCTGAAGGTCCTCACCACCCAGGCCCAGGGGTCCAATGGGACGCGAACCCTGAGGGCCACCAGTTGTCTGCCAAAGATGATGGCAGACGATGATATAGAGATGTATCTCCTCTCATTTGAAAGGACTGCTTAGTGTGAGGCATGGCCCCTGGAGCAGTGGGCCAACATTCTCGCCCCTTTTTTGTATGGAGAGGCCCAGAAGGCCTACTTTGATCTGCCCACTGAGGATGCCGCTGACTATTCCTGGCTGAGGGCAGAGATCCTAGCACGATCCAGGGTGACGACAGCGGTACGGGCCCAGAGGTTCCAGGAGTGGAAATACAGGGAGAACAAACCTCCAAGGTCCCAACTATTCGACCTCATACACCTCGCTCAGAAGTGGTTACGGCCCGAGGCATGCAGCCCAGAGGAGATTTTAGAGACTTTGGTCATAGACCATTACATGCGGGGGACTGCCACCAGATCTCCGCAAACGGGTATTCCAGAATGATCCATCCACCTACGATGAAATGATCACATTGGTGGAAAGATGGATGACAGACAGGGAATTAACCCAACTACCCAAGGAAGGCCCCTCACGAATCAAACACTCGACCCCGACTGCAGCGGGTCGGGCGGCCAAACCCCCAGGAAGTCCTAGGTGGAAGAAGAGGGAGGTCGAAAACCAGTC
>NW_020688948.1:0-1546 GCF_002925995.2 Terrapene triunguis | reverse complement strand
CAGGGGGGCGGGAACAGGGGGTCCCAGGACAGAGCTGGGGGGCAGGGACACGGGGTCCCCGGACAGAGCCAGGGGAGGGGCAGGGGGTTCCAGGACAGAGCCGCGGGGCAGGGACAGGGGGTCCCAGGACAGAGCCGGGGGGCAGGGACAGGGGGTCCCTGGACAGAGCCAGGGAAGGGGCAGGGGGTCCCAGGACAGAGCCGGGGGAGGGGCAGGGGGTCCCCGGACAGAGCCAGGCCGGGGGAGGGACCAGCCCGCAGAGCTCTGGCCTGACTTATCAAGGGGAGCATTTCCTGCCATTGAAGCCGTTTCCCTCCCAGCCTGGCCCAGCCCTGCCCCGCTTCCTGCTTCCTCCCCTTGCCCTGCAGCTGGGGAGGCACCCAGGGCCCTGCTGCTTGCAGAGAGCCGCTGTGGGGCCCATGTGGCTCCCTCCTCCATCTCCAGGCCCCTGGGCTCAGCCACACCCACCCCTGCCCGCAGGATAGGGGATCGCTCCCTCCCCTCCCTGGGAGCAGCCAGGGGGACCCTGCCATCCCTCTCCATGAGCCTTCCTGTGGCCTGGAACTGCCCCCTCCCCCCCAGCCCCCGCAGGTCTCCTGGGCAGGCCCGGCCGGGCAGTCAGCCAACAACTGAAGAATCGGGCACGGATCAGCAGCACTGCTAACCCCACCAGCACCAGTCAGACCCCGAAAATCGCCAGACTGGCTTACAAAGCAGGAGATCCTTCCAAACGATTTGCTTTTCCCCCTGCCTCCGCCCAGTGCGTGCGGGACTAGCCCAAGGCTGCCTCCTCTTGCATCTGTACGGGAAGGAAGAGGCGCTGGGGTCCTGCGGCAGGAGCTCTCCCAATCCTGCAAAGAGCCACTCTGGAGCAGGGCCCGCGGGCGCTTGCCCGCCCACGCCAGGGGGCAGTCACTTGTTCCCATGCAGGACACTTTGCACCAGCGTGAAAAAGTCACTTGTCTCCCCTAAATGGTCCCCTGCCATTGGGGGGGAGGGGGAACAACCGCATGGACCGTTAAAGACTTGCTCACTGATGAGGAACATTACGCATGGAGCTGCACAAAATCACTGAATGCCCCCAACCTTTTGTGACCCTACTATTGCCTCCCATCCTGCTGCGCTCCTGCCGGAAGCCCTCTCTCACGACGGGGGGGGGATGCAGAGGAAGATTTGGGGACCCTCACTCTGCCTTGCTCCTGGTCAGAAGCTGCAGCAGTGCCCAGAGGAGGTGCCGGAGGAAGCTGAGAAACCCGGGCAGCACAGCGCCAAGCAGCTGCCAGGGGAGGCGATGGACAGCCCCGGCAGAGGAGGTGTATTGAAGAGTCTCCCCAAAACAATGGGCACCCCAGGGCGGTGGGAAGAGGGGGGTCCCATGGCTGACACTGGGACCCAGCGGAGCCCCCGTCTCGGGACCCAGTGGCTTCCCCAGTCCCCCCCAGGGTTGACAGCAAGAGCCGGCGGAGCCCCCGGCCCGGGGCTGACAGCGATGTTTAACTAAAGTTAAACCTCACTCATGTCAATTCGTGAGAGCTGGAATGTCTGG
>NW_020688947.1:0-1321 GCF_002925995.2 Terrapene triunguis | reverse complement strand
TCAATAGCCTCATTGTATCCGGCCCTGCTGGCTGCCTTGTTCTAGTCTGTGGTTCCACAATTATTAGAGCCTGAGGGCCAAGGACATAAATGGTTCCCTGGGGTAAATGCTAGGGTGGGGCGGAGTGTGACAGGGAGTGTGTTGTGTGTAGGTATTTTGGAGTGCTGAGAGCGTGTCAGCATGCTGTCTTGTAAATTCAGACAGCAGCAGCCTCCCCTCACCCCCACCTCTCTCTCTCACACAGTCACAGCAAGCAGCATTTCACAGTAATGGTTGCTTTGTCTCGGAGCAGATAACCAGCCGACTGTCAGAAACGGAGCTTTGAAAGGGGATATCCTCATTCCTGCAGCCGATAACAAAACAATGAGAAGAGTGGCCACTTGACTTCAGGGGATTATGGGACGTTTCTGGGGGCCAATCACAGTGCAGTAATGCAACACCTCGTTCACACCTCGTTTCAGCCGGGGTGAATCAAGTTTTATGCTTCTCGTGGAGGTGGATTACCAGGAGCGTTCCAGCTGGAGAGTCAGGACGCTCTACGTGCCTTGCCATTGTGGACACATCGGGAGTTAGAGTGCCCGGGGTTGCTTTAATGCGCTGTAACTTGCAAGTGTAGCCAAACCCTAAGGGTTCCAGTTCCTCGACAGGTTGTATTCTGCTAACCCAAGCTACGCAGTCTAATGAAAATGTCTGGCTCATCTCAACCCTGTTCAAAAGTTAAAACAAAATAAAATATGTCCATTGCTGAGTCCTGCTTCCAGTCCTTTGCAACAGAGGTGTGGATTCTTATAATCCGGTTCCCAGCAGAAAACAAATAGGTCTGCCTCCTGGCTTAAGATCTTCCAGAGAAATGTGTAAATCAGCCAGCAGGTCTGTTGTAAACACACACAAAGATATTTTTTGACTGAACATTTAAAAACCCAGATATCAATTTATTATTTTTGTTTTCAATAAAAAAGTTTGGTTTTCAGCAGTTTTTATCCAAAAATATTTGGTTTTCAGATGAATATTTTTGGCTTTTGCTTGTCCAAAACGGAAAAAAAAAAGTATTATTGTCTTTAGTTTCTTGATGAAAAATTTAACTTTTCCACAGAAAATCCCCCATATTCTAGCTGTCATGAATGTTGGTGTGTGTGTAATAGTTATTAATCGGTATTACAAAATGTGATTTATGTGCTAAGGTTGTTCCAGACAGTTCCAACATCCTCACCCACAGGCTACAGACAGTCACAAAACCAGTCATTGCAGGGCATTACAGATGAATGGGTCCAAGTAGCCAAACAATGGGGCATTCAAGCTGGCGGGCATACATGGCCTGGCC
>NW_020688946.1:2003-6059 GCF_002925995.2 Terrapene triunguis | reverse complement strand
CTTTTTTTTTTTTTTTCTTCGGCAGTTCAGGCGGGAGTCCGAGCACCATTTTTTTTTTTTTTTTTTTTGCTTCAGCAAAAATGGTAGAGCTGGCGCGGCAGGGGGTGCGTGCTCAAAATTATTTTACTGATGGGGTGAGTGCGCGATCAAAAAAGTTTGAGGACCATTGGTCTAGCTCATCTATTTTTGTGTTTTAGTTTCTTGCATTGATAGACAGACATTTATAACTTTTTATTGACCACAAATCTCCATGACCTCAACTTGCAGTTCCAGCCTTATTTTCTTCATCAGATAAAGCTCGCTCTTTCTAAGTTCTTCACCTCAATGATATATTGTGGGTGCGTGTTCCAACAGATTAATCATGCATGGTGTAAAAACTATTTTCTTTCATCTGCTTTACATTTCCTGCCTTTCAGTTTCATGGAATGCCCCTGGTTCCTGTATTATACAACAGTAAACCATACAGTGTATGATTTACCTTCTTTATGCCATTCACTACTATTTTATAAATCCTTATTGTGTCCTCTCTTATTCATCTCCTCTATAAAATCAGTCAGTGAAATCCTGTGCTTATTCTCCTTAGTGCAAGTTCAGTGGGGCCAGGATTTCATTGAAAATCTTTCCACTCTTCATATGAAAGTCTTCCCATGGCTCTTATAATTTTCATCATGTGTCCCTGAATCCCTTCAATTTGTGAGATATATAGTAAACAGAATATATTGGGGATACCAAAGAATTTTCCAGTTTGGGAGCACTAGGGCCCAGATCTACAAAGGTACTTGGGTGCCTAAACTTCAGACTTAGACACCTAAGTCCCAGTTCTAGGTGCTACTGTCATCCACAAAACTCCCACTGCTGCCTAACATTGTCGATACCTAAACTCATTCAGATGGCACCTACATCTGCACTATGAGACTTCCCTAGGCACCTCAGTTTCTGCCTCTTTTAATGCTAGTTTTAATCCTATTTTGATGTCAGGTTCTCTCCTGTTGAAGCTGTTCCACTTTGGATAAATACTTAGCTAGTCATTGGGCCAGAGAGAAAATATGACTTTACAGCCTGGCAGTTAAGGAACCTCTGTGGGAGACCAAGGGTCCAGTCCTTCTGCTCCAATAACCCTTTTCTTATTTATCCCCAGTGGAACAGCTTCAATAGCAGAGACTGAGGGAGCCCCTCTTTAGAATATCCCACAGCTCAGTTGTCAGCGCACACTCCTGAGAGGGGAGTGGACCCCTGTTCAAATTCTTTCTCTCCATGAGGCAGAGGGGGTAATTGAACCTGGGTCACCTACATAGTAGGTGAGAGCACTCTGCCCCTGCATTCTGAGCAGAGTGAAGCAAAGCAGGCACCTAACGCATTGTCACAAGAAACTTAGGTGCTTCTAAGCCACCTGACAGCAGGAGAAGGGTTCATGACTGTGGATGGCAAGACTACAGCTCAGTCTTAAACACCTAGCTCCCTGACAGGGAGGGGCTTAGGACACACCCCTTTTCGGCATCTCCCATTGGCTAGTTTAGGCAGCACCTCACCTACCATGCTGGCTTTTGTAGATGGTGTTCTAAGGCACACCTCTCTCCCAATTCTTTGTATGGGGATCCTAGCTTTAGTAAAGAGAAATGCCTTCTCCTGTCTTTAGCTGGTCAAAAGACAACTGCATCCAACAGGGAGGGCAGTATGGCCATAGTGATCCAGTCCTCACTCAGGCTTTGTAGATCTCAATGTTGTTCCAGTGATTTTCTAGGCACCTAACAATTAGGTGCTGTGACAGTAAGTGGTACAATGCCCAAGTCCATTTGTAGATCCAGGCCTGAGTGACTTCATCCAGCTGGTTAGAGGCTAGCCAGCAATGTGCCTAAACCAGCTATGAAGTGAAGCCTGATTGGCAAATGACAGAAATGCAACATCAAAGATTTAAATAAAACAGAAGGCAAACCAAAGTAGTCCCAAGGTTTGTTTCCAGCCTGATATGAATGTGAGGTCCGTGCCCAGTGGATCCACCTCAGTCTATTAAGTCATTATGTATGTATATTAAATCATTGTTGCTAATGATATCATGTCCTAACACGACCAGGAAATGTGCTGGGAAATGCCCACAGGGGAGAATTGTTGATACTGTATTACCTGTTTGCTGAGTGGGAAGTGCTTCTTCAAACTAAGCCTTTTAATGCTGTGTTTTATCTATCTCCACTTCACCCCACAGCACATTCCTATTTTTTGGCTGAGTCTGCAGACCAATCTGGCAAGGCTTGGAGAGTTTGTGTGTGTGAATAGATTGTTCTGATATTGAGCCTATACATTGAAAGTTTGATATGATTGTGTAATTGTATTGAGGTAAGGGACCCAGCTGCCTCCATGATGAGCACAGAAATATGCTTATTAAATATAAATCACAGAAGGGATGCTGGGGTTTATCGTGGATTATGCTGCTTTTATTACTCAATTTACTGGCTCTCTGGATTGACTGAATTAGATTAAGGAATGAGAAATATATAGCTTCTGATGAGATAAAAACTGAACTAAGCAGTGCCAGCCACTCTTCAGAGCAGATCAAATTGCTCAGTACTCCTCTTATGTAAATGGAGATATCCTATTTCCTAGAACTGGAAGGGACCTTGAAAGGTCATCGAGTCCAGCCCCCTGCCTTCACTAGCAGGACCAAGTACTGATTTTGCCCCAGATCCCTAAGTGGCCCCCTCAAGGATTGAACTCACAACCCTGGGTTTAGCAGGCCAATGCTCAAACCACTGAGCTATCCCTCCCCCCAATCTACCTGGTTGAATAATATTCCTAGCTCTATATGCCTTTGCACCCACCTAGGTACTGAAAATCCCTCTCCCTTCCCTCCCGCCACACACACACACACACAACAACAGCGGTATTTCAGCAGCCCACAAGCATTAATAGATTTATCTTCACAACATGCAGACAGGGGAGTTTGAGAGGGAGAGCAAGAGATCCCGCTGCTGAACAGGTACCAGGTGAGTGTGAGAGTACTAGCTGTTCGTGTGAGTGAGTTTGCTCAACTGTTTGAATTTTAATTTTGATTCTGATTTCAGGTGACTTCAGTTTCAGCTGCTGTGGCAGTTGGGACTGAGTGCCTAACCCTGTTCCCTTGATTGCCTTTGATTAGCTTTCCCCAGTGTGACTCACGAGGGGGTAGGACTGACTTAGGCAAGCAGGCTTTAAAAGCCAGAGGCAGAGTGACCAGAGGGCTACAGACAAGGGAGTTTGAGAAGGAGTTTGACAGAGGGAGGCCTACAATGGTTAGGAAGATCCGCAACACCTGTGCCAGTACTGCTTCTGTCTCCTCCACCTGTGCCTGTAGCCAGACAGAGTGCCTGAGCATGGATGCTTCTACCCAGATTCTAGTGTGGTTTTGCAGGGACTGTGACTTGCAATTCCCACTTACTGATACCCAGGCTGGGGGGACCATCCAATGTGAAAGGTGCCTGTTGGTGGAATCTCTCAGGCAGCAGGTGGGAGAACTACAGGAGGAGGTGGCTAGGTTGAGGAGCATCCGAATCCACGAGCAATTCCTGGACAGTCTCCATGTGGAGACAGCTGAGGTAGTTGTCCCAGTATATAGGACTGCTGACACACCACTGATGGAAGAGGAGATGGCTCAGGGTGGACACTGGCAGCTGGTTACTTCTGGCATCAGGTAGTGCTCCACCCCTGCTCCAAACCCTCCCGCGGTGGTAGTAGGTAACCATTATGCTCTTCTTGATACAGGAGAGAAGGAATCACCCCCTACAGCAGAGGAGGAGAAGCCTCGTACCCCTAAGGCTGGGAGATCTGCTGCCACCACTGCAAATAGGAAACATAGAGTAGTGGTGGTCGGAGACTCTCTTCTGAGGGGGACAGAGGCGCCCATCTACCACCCTGACAATTCATCTCGAGAGGTATGCTGCCTGCCGGGGGCCCGTATCCGAGACGTTACAGAGGCATTGTCAAGGATTATCCAGCCCTCTGACTACCAGGGCCAGCTCTAGGATTTTTGCCGCCCAAAGCAAAAACAATTTTGGCCGCCCCCCCGCCCTTTTTAATTACCCCACC
>NW_020688946.1:0-1903 GCF_002925995.2 Terrapene triunguis | reverse complement strand
GATCTCCCCCTCCCTCCCAGGTTTGAGAGCCTGGGAGGGAGGGCGAGTAGCGGCGCGCGAATCAGCTGTTTCGCGCGCCGTGGTGCGCGAGCGGCAGCGGAGGTGAGCTAGGGTGGCCGGGGCACATTTTTAGGGGCAGCATTCTGGTGCCGGCCATGCCGCCCCTAAAAATGTGCCGCCCCAAGCACCAGCTTGTTTTGCTGGTGCCTAGAGCCGGCCCTGCTGACTACTACCCCATGCTACTCATCCATGTGGGCACAAATGATACTGCGAGGTGTGACACTGAGCGGATCAAGAGTGACTACAGGGCTCTGGGAGTATGGGTGAAGGAGTTTGGAGCGCAGATGGTAGTCTCTTCCATCCTTCCTGTCAATGGTAGGGGCCTGGGCAGAGACAGGTGCATCGTGGAGGTGAATGCCTGGCTGCGAAGATGGTGTTGCCAGGAGGGCTTTGGCTTCCTTGACCACAGGATGCTATTACAGGAAGGACTGCTAGGCAGAGGTGGTGTTCACCTTTCAAGGAGGGGAAAGACCCTAATTGGACATAGACTGGCTAACCTAGTGAGAAGGGCTTTAAACTAGGTTTGATGGGGACAGGTGAGCAAAGCCCACAGGTAAGTGGAGAACATGGAGACCTGGGAAATGGGTCGGAGACGAGAGGGAGTGTGGGCTATAATGGCAGAGAGAAAGGGTCAGGGAAAAACTGGGAGGCAAGATCAAATCAGGATCTTAGATGCCTATATACAAATACAAGAAGTATGGGTAATAAGCAGGAAGAACTGGAAGTGATAATAAATAAGTACAACTATGACATTGTTGGCATCACTGAAACTTGGTGGGATAATACACAGGATTGGAATGTTGGTGTGGATGGGTACAGCTTGCTCAGGAAGGATAGACAGGGGTAAAAGGGAGGAGGTGTTGCCTTGTATATTAAAAATGTACACACTTGGTCTGAGGTGGAGATGGGCATAGGAGACGGAAGTGTTGAGAGTCTCTGGGTTAGGCTAAAAGGGGTAAAAAGCAAGGGTGATGTCATGCTAGGGGTCTACTACAGGCCACCTAACCAGGTGGAAGAGGTGGATGAGGCTTTTTTTAAACAACTAACAAAATCATCCAAAGCCAAGATCTGGTGGTGATGGGGGACTTCAACTATTCAGATATATGTTGGGAAAATAACACCGTGGGGTACAGACTATCCAATAAGTTCTTGGACTGCATTGCAGACAACTTTTTATTTCAGAAGGTTGAAAAAGCTACTGGGGGGAAGCTGTTCTAGATTTGATTTTAACAAATAGGGAGGAACTTGTTGAGAATTTGAAAGTGGAAGGTAGCTTGGGTGAAAGTGATCATGAAATCATAGAGTTCACAATTCTAAGGAAGGGTAGAAGGGAGTACAGCAAAATAGAGACAATGGATTTCAGGAAGGCGGATTTTGGTAAGCTCAGAGAGCTGATAGGTAAGGTCCCATGGGAATCAAGACTGAGGGGAAAAATTACTGAGGAGAGTTGGCAGTTTTTCAAAGGGACAATATTAAGGGCCCAAAAGCAAGCTATTCCGCTGGGTAGGAAATATAGAAAATGTGGCAAAAGGCCACCTTGGCTTAACCATGAGATCTTGCATGATCTAAAAAATAAAAAGGAGTCATATAAAAAATGGAAACTAGGACAAATTACAAAGGATGAATGTAGGCAAACAGCACAGGAATGCAGGGACAAGATTAGAAAGGCAAAGGCACAAAATGAGCTCAAACTAGCTACAGGAATAAAGAGAAACAAGACTACTTTTTATCAATACATTAGAAGCAAGAGGAAGACCAAAATCAGGGTAGGCCCACTGCTCAGTGAGGAGGGAAATACAGTAACAGGAAACTTGGAAATGGCAGAGATGCTTAATGACTTCTT
>NW_020688945.1:0-6540 GCF_002925995.2 Terrapene triunguis | reverse complement strand
TCCGTCCCAGGCAAACAGGTCACCTGGGCCCTGCTTCTTCCGTCCTTTGTTCCCACTAGCTGGACCCAACCACTGGCCAGAACCGGCTGACGTCCAAGCTGGGCTGGGCCTCCCGGTCACCTGTTGCTAGGGCACCCAATCTCCAGGCCATTGTCCGGGGTCCTGGCTGGTAGGCGAGGTCACACCTGGTCCTCTGCAACAACAAACCCCATCCCCCACTGCGTTCCATGTGCAGCACCCAGGGAAACTGAGTCCCCCAGACACTGCATGCACCCCACTGAGAAAACAAGCCACTCCTCTGTAGGGTCACCCTCTCGCTGGGCTCAGCCCCTCGGCTTCCCTGCCTCCTGGGACTGACCCCCAGAGCCCTCAGCACCCCAGGGCACGCCATGAGCTCCCTGCAGTGAGTGCACCTGGGTTGGACGCCTGAGGGAGCCATACACCCCCGGCTGCCTGACCCTGGAGTGACTCGCCGCCTGCCTGGGACAGCAGGAGGGTTAGGAGGTGTCTGGACACAGCAGAGACAGAAAGCATCAGCCTGGTCCATCCGGGGCAGTGCAGAGCCCGGAGCCCTCTGACGGCCAGACGCTTCTCCCCTGCCTCCAGCAGCCCCACCTCAGTCCTCTGTCCTCCAGCTGGTCCCACCCGGCTGGCTTCCCAAGGAGGGGGCCAGCCACGGTTTGGTGTTGCTAGGTGCCAAAAGTCCAGGAATTGGAGAGGCCAGTGTCTTCTGGGTCTTGCCATGGGCATGGGGCCCAGGCAGCCAGGTGTTGGCCATGCCTGTATTGCTGGGCTTCTGCAAAGAGCAAACAGCCCTGTCCCCTCACCTAGTTACCCATGGACCACGTCAAGGAAACTGAGGCACACACACTATTCATCCAAAATAGTATGAAAAATTCCCACTCTGTCACAGCACCCTTGATGTGTGGTTGTGCAGCTGCTGGGGCTGGGCCTGTGCCGGGCTGGATATGTGCCAAGCTGGGCAGTGCAGGCCGCGGCTGGGCATGTTTTGAGGCTGGGCGTGTGCCAGGCTGGGCATGTGCCGGGGCTGGGCGTGTGCCAGGCTGGGGCTGGGCGTGTGCCAGGCTGGGGCTGGGCGTGTGCCGGGCTGGGCATTGGAGGCTGGGGCTGGGCATGTTTTGAGGCTGGGCATGTGCCGGGCTGGGGCTGGGCGTGTGCCAGGCTTTCTGCTCTGTGATTAATCGGTGCTCAGGGCTCCGTCGCTCTCTGCGCTCACAGGGGTGAGCTGAGGATTCGCACCCTGCCGGGGGTGAGGCACTGGGGTGAGGTGGGGGGATCATGCTGGGGACACTCCACATGAATTATTGCAGCTGCTGAGCTCTGGGGGCGCTGGCAGGGGCTGGCTCTGCCTCCTGCCGCTGGGAAGTGCCAGTGCCCTGGCAAGGCTGGCAGCTGGGGAGCCCCCGTGGCCCCCTGATTGTGGAGGGGCTCTGGGCTCGAGGGCAGGGCGCTCGCCCACCCTGGGGCCCGGTGCACCCAATGAGATGCCTGCTCCTCCCAGAGCATGGCGGGGGTTGGGGGGCCATAGGCTGGCTCTGCAGCTGCCCCTTGGCACAGGGAACTGACCCTGCTCTCTGCCCCTGCAGGCCCCAGATGAGTTCCGGCCAGGAGAAGCCCTTGGTGGGGAAGCCCCCCCCGAGCCAGCTGAGCCCCACGTGCCCTGGCCTCGGACTGGCTGGCGTCAGCAAGAGCGGCAGCCCCCAGGCCCAGAGCCGACACCTCACCGCGCAGGTAAACCCCCACTCGCTGCCCCCTGCTGCCAGCGCGCTCTGCTGGGGGCGCTCCCTGACCGGCCCTGCCTCCTCTCCCAGATGCAAAGCTCCCTACAGCCCCTGTGCCTGTCGCTGGAGACGCTCCGTCGGGTTAAGGACCGCATGTTGGAGGCCATGGAGCGAGGCCTGAGCCACCGGACGCACACCCAAGCCACAGTGCGCATGCTGCCCACCTTCATCCGCGCCACCCCGGACGGCACCGGTAAGGGACAGGCTGTGGGTGCCCGGGGCTGGGGCCCCTCCTGGTACCTGCCCCAGGTTCCCCCTCCAGGGCCAGTGCTCTGGGGTGCTCTGGAGCTTGGGTGTCAGCACCCCCCATCCCTGCTGGGCTGTGGCTGGGCCCCACACTAAGAACAGGGGCTTGGTGCTGCAGCCCAGAGGCAGGGCCCAGCCCATCATGTGCAGCCGGCATGGGGCTCGCAGGCCCACGGGCACCTTTGTCCCCGTTACTGACCATGCTGCACCTGGCGTCAGGCCTGCCCTGGGGACCTGCGAGCCCAGCATTGCAGACTGGCCAGTGAGCCAGCGAGGGGTGCAGTGCCAGCTGTGGGGGGGACGCGGCTGCACAAGCTGGTGATTGGAGCCCGTCAGGGATGGTACCGCTGAGCGACTGGGTCCCTGGATCTGCCGGGCATGAGCGGCTCCTGCAGAAGCCAGGCAGGGCGCAGAGTACCTGCGTTCTGGGGGTGCCCCCCTGTATGCCGGGCTGGGGCACCCAGGCCCTGACACCACGTCTGCTTGTCGGGCAGAGAGAGGCGAATTCCTGGTGCTGGAGCTAGGAGACACCGATTTGCGGGTGCTGCTGATGGAGCTGTCGGGGGACACGTGCCAGAAGGTGACGGTGAAGGACCGGCACTTTCCTCTGTCAGACGCAATCGTGCAGGGCCCTGGCGAGAAGGTACAGGGGCAGGGCACCCTCGCTCCTGCTGGACAAGGGGTGACCCACCTGGCAACTGGCGGAGCAGGAGGTGGGACTGCGCCAGGCAGAGGGTGCGCCGGGAGCTGGGCAGCCTGGGGCTGGGGGGGCGCTGTGAGCGCTGCGCCAGCACAGCAGAGCCTGGAGCTGGCAGGGGGGCAGGCTTGGCTCCGGGCGAGGGGCAACCTCTGCCCTGCTAATTCCCAGCCTTGCTCCCCAGCTCTTTGCCTTCATGGCGACATGCCTGTGTGAGTTCCTGGACGGGCTCCGCACGCGCCAGACGGACTTCGAGCTGGGCTTCTCCTTCCCCTTCAGCTGCAGGCAGACACGGCTGGACCAGGTGAGCGCATCGCTCCGGGCCTCCAGGGGGCGCTGTAGGGGGGTTGGCCAGGCGCTTTGGTTGGGGGCTCCCAGCAGGGGGCGCTGAAGGGGAGTTGGCTGGGAGCACTGGGGGCTCCCTGCAGGGGGCGCTGTAGGGGGGTTGGCTGGGTGCGTTGGCCGGGTGCTCCCTGCAGGGGGCGCTGTAGGGGGGTTGGCCGGGTGCGTTGGCCGGGGGCTCCCAGCAGGGGGCGCTGCGGGGCATTGGGCAGGGCTGGCTGACCACAGGGTCTGGGCTGTTTCCCGGCAGGGCTACCTGATCTCCTGGACAAAAGGCTTCAAATGCCCCGGCGTGGAGGGGAGAGACGTGGTGGAGTTACTGCAAAGTGCCATCAACAAGCAAGCTGTAAGAGGGAGGAACCCGGGGGGGGGGGGGGGGGGGGGGGGGGCCCCCTGGGGGGGGGTGGGGCAGTGCGGGGCGGGGGCTCCATGGACGGGTTAGGGTGGTGGCTGCTGATCGTGCCCTCTCTCTCTGCCTGGCCAGCGCTACCATATCAAGGTCATCGCTGTGGTGAACGACACCACGGGCACCATGATGAGCTGCGATGCCAGTGCAGGGCCGTGCGAGGTCGGCCTGGTTGTCGGTGAGTGGGCCCCGCCCCGGCCGGGACGCCCCGGGAGGCTGGCAGAGCCAGACGGGGCCAGGGCGCTGGGGAGGCGTGGGGCGGGGGTGGCTCCGGCATTGCCGGGCACAGACTGGCCAGGCGTCCCAGCACCCTCACTGCTCTCCTGTACCTGGCAGACGCTGGCACCAACAGCTGCTTCATGGCGGAGGCGCGGCACGTGGAGGTGGTGGAGGAGAGCGACGGCCGGATGGGCGTGGTCACCGAATGGGGCTCCTTTGGGGACAACGGCGCCTTGAACGACGTACTGAGCCCCTATGACCACCAGGTGGACCAGGGCTCCCTGAACCCAGGGAAGCAGAGGTAGGGTCGGGGGCGGGGGGCCGGGGGCATCCCTGGCAGGGGAGGGGCACGGAGCATTGGCTACCTCTGATTCCCCGTCGGTGGCACCTGCTCCCCAGCGCCTGAGCCGGACCGCCCGTGCCCAGGGGTCTCCGGGGGTGCGGGGCCCCAGCCCTATGGCCGCCCGTGCCCAGGGCTCTCCGGGGGTGCGGGGCCCCAGCCCTATGGCCTCCCGTGCCCAGGGCTCTCCAGGGGTGCCAGCCCCAGCCCCACGGCCACCCGTGCCCAGGGCTGGGCTGGGTGGTGGCCATGCCCAGGGAGTGGTGGCCCGGTGGCCCCGCCTGCCCAGTGCGCTGCTCACACCCCTTCGCCCCCGCTCAGGTTCGAGAAGATGATCGGTGGCTTGTACTTGGGCGAAATCGTCCGGCACATTCTGGTCGAGCTCTTCAGCGGTCACACGACTCCTGCCCTCCTGACCAAGGGGTTGGTCCAGACCCAGGACATCCTGGAGATCACAGAGTAAGTGGGTCCCGGAGGCCTGGGGTATACAGCAGCACCCCCTGCTGGCCAGGCCTGGCAGCCAATAACTGCTGAGACCTGCAACCTCATTCCACTTGTGACTGAGTGACACACGAACCCACCTGTGGTGTGGAGAGCAAGTGCCCCCATCCCCACGCCCCAGTGTCAGGGCTCTGCCCCTGTGCCCTCCCTGCACCCTAGGGGTGCTAGGCACACAGCCGGATGGAAGTCTGTGACCCCTGTGCCCTCCCCGTGCCCCAGGGGTGCCAGGCCTGGAGTCTCTCCCCACACGTGTCAGGCCTGGAGGCTGATGGCAGGGCTCTGCCTGTGCTCTCCTTTGCAGCGAGCAGGTGGGACTGGCCACGGCGCAGCGTGTCCTGCGGGCGCTGGGGCTGGAGGCGAGCGACCAGGACTGCTTCAGTATGCAGCAGGTGTGCAGCGCCGTCTGCCTTCGCGCCGCCGGCCTGTGCGCCGCCGGCCTGGCCGCCATCCTCAGCCACATGTGCAGGAACCGGGAGCTGCCGTGCCTGAAGACCAGCGTGGCCGTGGACGGAGCCGTGTTCCGGGCCCGTGGCAAGTAAGGGCCCCCAGGACGGTGCCAGGCACCAGGGAACATGGGGCCTGCTCCCAGGTGTGCCAGCTGCCCCTCCGAGGGGCGGAGCTGTGGGGAATGGGGTAGTGGGGCTGGTGCCGTGCCCTGGGCTCCGTGGCCCCAGCTGGGCCCCATGGCAACAGGAGGGAGCTGTGGGCCCAGCACCCCCGGTGGTGGCTACGCTCTAGCTGGCTGGGGGCCTGGCTGCCCCTCGGCTGCTGGGGGTCAGGGCGGGCCCATGGGGAGCTGGCTGCTCAGCCAGTCCTGCCAGCCCCGTGCCAGGCTCTCCCTTGGTCCCCAGGTTCAGCGAGACGCTGCAGCAGCTGGTGAAGCCGCTGGCTCCCGAGTGCGAGGTCACCTTGGTGCAGTCGGACGATGGCAGCGGCAAGGGGATTGCCATGGTGGCTGCAGTGGCATCTAGGCTGGCAGCCCAGCGCCTCCAGGTGAACCAAACCCTGGCACTGCTGCAGCTCTCGCCCGATGCCCTGGGCAAGGTGCAGGCCTTGCTGAGACGGGAGATGGAGCTGGGGCTGAAGAAGGAGACACACGCTATGTCCTCCGTCCGCATGCTGCCCACCTACATCTGTGCCACGCCCGACGGCTCGGGTGAGGGGCCGGCAGGCTCGGGCTCTGCGGGGGGCGCTGGCTGGGGGAGGCTGTGTGAGGTCATTCCTGCCTTGGGGGACCCCCCTCCCCGCTGCCTCCCAGTGCTTCATCCCAGTCTGGGGGTCCCTGCGAGAAGATGGGAACACCTGGGCCTGGTCAGTCTGTGGCCTCCCTCCGTGGGCGCGGGAAGGGCTGGGGGTGAAGGGCGGAGCCCATGGGGTGGGGCCCTGCAGGGCTAGGCATGGGGCGGGGGGTGTGCTGGGTGCCCGGAGCAGGAGCTGGTGCCTGGCTCTGACCCCCCCCCCCCCGTGCCCTTTGCAGAGAGAGGCGACTTCTTGGCGCTGGACCTGGGAGGGACCAACTTCCGGGTGCTGCTGGTGAAGGTGCACAGCCGGGAGCAGGGCGGCGTGCAGATCCTCAGCGAGGTGTACTCCATCCCGCCGAACGTGGCCCAGGGCCCCGGCACCCAGGTACCGCGGGCTTCCCTCCCACTCCGGGGGGGCTGGAAATGCTGCCCCTGCTGCTGGGTGGGCTGGGGCTGCCTGGGGTGGGCACCACCTCTCACTTCCCAGCCCCTACGCAGGGCCTGGCTCGGGGCTGTGACCCCAGCGCCTGGTGCCCCCAGGTGGGTGCCAGTGCCCTGGGCAGGCTGCAGCCCCCACTGACCCCCCCCAATCTCTGCAGCTCTTTGACCACATTGTTGAGTGCATCGTGGACTTCCAGACCAAGCAGGGCATGATGGGCCACACGCTGCCGCTCGGCTTCACCTTCTCCTTCCCCTGCCAGCAGACCAGCCTGGACCAGGTGAGGGGCCGGGGCGACCGGCGCTGC
>NW_020688944.1:2919-3293 GCF_002925995.2 Terrapene triunguis | reverse complement strand
TCTATCTATCTATCTATCTATCTATCTATCTATCTATCTATCTATCCCCATCCACCCCCTCTATCTATCTATCTATCTATCTGTCTCTCTATCCGTGTTTCCCTATCTCCCAGTCCATGCCCCATAGCGCTGCTCACGAGGAAGGGGTTTCGAGTTGTGGGGACACATTCATCCACCTTTTACTGTACCCCCCAAGTGTAGCCCGCGCAGTCCCCTTCTAACCACCTTTGACTCAACAGCTGATTTCGGTCTCTCTCTAGATCAATTTTTTTGGGGGAAAAACATTGTATTTTGCTTAAATATATTGATCTCTCTCTATTTTCTTAATAAAATGTTTTTGGTTTTTGGTTGGTTTTTTTTTTTCCTTTTTTTTT
>NW_020688944.1:0-2819 GCF_002925995.2 Terrapene triunguis | reverse complement strand
TCTTGGTCTTAGGTCCACTCACAAAAAAACGTGACGAAGCCACCGGAAACAGTCCCTCCGGAGACGAAGGTATTTTTGGCTGCATGTTTCACATTTCTTGCTGTTTTTTTTTCTTCCCCTTTTTTCTTTCTTTCTTTCTTTCTTTCCGTCCTTCTTTTTCTTCCCAAACAACCAACCTTAACAATAACTTTTTTTCGGTGGTTATTTTTTTTTATCGGGGGTCGTCTCTTTTTCACCCAAAGCTGCTTCTTTCGCCTTAAAAATAAATAAATAAATCAATGTCAAGCAAGCCCTGCCAAAAAACAAACCACAATTGCTACGTTTTCTTTTTGCCCCATTTCTTGAGCTTTTGAACCTCTTTTTTGGAAAAGAAACCAAACGAAAAACACCGCCCAGTGGAAGAATATGGGGGGGGGGGGGCGTAAAGCTGAGGGGGGGGGGTGACGGGTGGGGAAGATGGGGGGGATCTGTACGTGTGCCCCGAAAATTACCCCTCTTGTTTTCTCCCGTCCTGCTCCACAAACAAAACTTTTCTGAAAGGAAACTCGGGGGGAGGCTTCTATCAATGGGCCCATCTACCCTGGTATCTGGCCTGGTCCCAGACACCCGAGATCAGGGGAGATTAGGGGGCAAATGGGAGATATGGGATACAGACCTGGGGAGATTGGGGGGGGGCTGTGGCAGCACGGAGCCCCCCCTCCCCATGGCCACCCCCACCCACAACCTCCACCCTGATTGCTCTGTCATTTCCATCCTCTGCCACCAGGGGGCGTGTATGTTTGGGGGGAGAGGGGTTTAGCCAGAGTCGGGGGTTACTTGGGGGGAAGGTTCGGGGGAGTCAGGGGATAGGGTTGCTGTGTGGAGCTGGAAAGGCAAGTGTGAGCACAGGCGAGTGTGCGAGGCGAGGGTGAGAGTGCACGGCGAGGAGTGAGTGTGTGTGTGTGGCTGGCTGTCCCCAGAGATGCGTGGCTGTTACGTCGAGACGGCTCGGCCGGTGTGTGTGTGTGTTTGTGCTAGGCTAGGCGTGTCCGCAGGTGGAGGGGGGTGGTGGGTGTGTCCAGGTGGGTGAATGTCTCTGCACAGCCAGCGTGTGTGGACATAAATGGGGCATCAGTAAGTGTGTAAAGAGGTGTGAAGATGTGTGTGTGCAGGGTGGGTGTGCCAGTGGGGGTGTGGTTTGGATGCCTCCGTTGGTGGCTGGATAAGCTGGTGTGTGTGTGAAGCCAGATTCTGTGTGTGTGTGTGTGTGTGTGTGTGTGTGTGTTAAACTGGCGTGTATGTGTGTGTTAAATTGGCGTGTGTGTTAAACTGGGCTCTGTCTGTGTGTGTGAAGCCAGACTCTGTGTGTGTGTGTGTGTGTGTGTGTGTGTGTGTGTGTGTGTGTGTGAGAGAGAGAGAGAGAGACCAGACTGTGTGTGTGAAGCTGGGCTCTGTGTGTGTCTGTGTTAAACTGGCGTGTGTGTGTCTGTGTGTGTAAAGCCATGCTCCGTGTGCTTGCATGTTAAGCTGGGCTCTCTGTGTGTGCGTGTAGCATTATTGTTTCTATAAGTGTGACTGAGGTAGTTGCAAAACTGAACTGTTGTGTTCATAGCTTTAGGTGTGTGTGTGTGGGATTGCATTTGTATATCCATGGGAGTGTGTTGTGTCTATAAGTGAAATGTGTTTCGGTGTGTGGATGAGTAGTTGTGTCAGTAGTTGCTGTCTTGTGTGTATTTTGGAAGTACTTCTGTGTCTATGAGTAGGAATGTGAGTAGATGTATATCTGGGCCGTTGTGCGGCTAGGTTGCAGGTGTGTGTGTACACAGGTGCGTTGTGTCTATACGTAAAGTGTGTTTAGGTGTGCGAATGAATAGTTGTGTTGAGACTTGCAGATCTGTGTGCTTGTGTGCACAGTTGTCTGTTTATGTGGGTAAGTGACTATATGGGCGGTTGTGTTGAAAATTGAAGGTGTGTGTTGTGTCTAAGTGCTAGTGTGTTTAGTTGTATGAAGGAGCACGTGTGTGTAGAGTTGCTGGTTGGTGTGGATTGTATGTGGATTGTTGTGTCTGTACGTGTGAAGGTGGGTAGGTGCGTCTCTGAGTATAGATACGTGCGAGCTTTATATAAGTGAAGTGCATTTAGTTGCGCGACTGAATCGTTGTGTTGACAGTTGCAGAGGTGTGTCTTTTGTGCATGTGTATTGTGCCTACACGTGTGAGCGTGCGAAGCATATGCACTGGTAGGTGTGTTGAGAGTTGCTTTGTGTGTGTATGTGACGGACTGTTCCTTGGTTGCTGTTTGTTACCAGTGAGGATGTGTATTGGGTGTGAATATGGCTTGCTGTGTGGGTAGTTATAGCTGTGGGTGGGGCAGGGGTTGTGCTTAGAGGGTGAGTGTGCAAGGAGGCTGGCAGTTGTGCAAGGCTCTGGTGCACTTCAAATAATGGTGTGAAGATGGCAGTGCGTGTGAGAGAGGGGAGCTGGGGGTGTGCACAGGGGTCCATGGGCACGTGAAAGGCGTGTGAGGACACCAGCGTGTGGTTGGTGAGTGCGCAAGGGAACCTCCGTGCACGTGAAGGGTGGGGTGTGAGTGTGTCAGCACATGGAGGTGCAAGAGGGATTCTATGCCTGAGCAAAATGGTGGGTGAGTTGAGGGCTCCTATGTGTGCAAAGTCACCCACAAGTTGTGAGTCGGGTCACTGAGTGTGCAACACGGGAGGTGTGCGTGTCAGGGTGTTTGTGCGTATATGCAAGGCAGGGGCTCAGGGTAGGGTTACCATACGTCCGTTTTTTCCCGGACATGTCCGGCTTTTCGGCAATCAAACCCCCGTCCGGGGGGAA
>NW_020688943.1:0-2253 GCF_002925995.2 Terrapene triunguis | reverse complement strand
CTCAGTTTAGGATAAAGCCCATCTCAAGGCCAATTACCGTATATACTTGATCATAAGCTGGTTCGTTTATAAGCCGATCCCTCCAAGATCGATAAGTAAAAACTGAAAATTTTTATGACCCATTCATAAGCCGACCCTATAATTCAGGGGTGAGCAAGCTTTGGCTCCCAGGACATCAGGATAAGCCACTGGTGGGCCGAGATGGTTTGTTTACCTCGAGCGTCCGCAGGCACGGAGGTAAACCTAAGTAAGCAAAGCATCCCGGCGCGCCAGCTGCTTACCCTGACGGGCCGGGACAGCAACTGGTGGGGAAATTTGGGGGGGAAGAGAAGCTGGGGGTCAGGGGAGTAACCCTGTGACCACCCCCCACATGACCCCACCCCTAGCCCGGGACCCCCACACTCTCCCCATCCCATCTCTTCCCACATTATCTAGGGAGGGCCAGGGGAGGATGTCTCTGGCCTAGCTGGAGCTGCTTCAGAGGTTGGGGGGAGAGAGGCGTGGCCAGAAACGGAGAGACTCTGGCCCCGCCTCTTCCCTTCTGGCTCTGCTGCCTCTCCTTGCTCTCTCTGTTGGGGGAGGCTGTGTCTCACCTTCCCCTCTCTATAGCCATTCATAAGCCGACCCCCTTCTCTGGTGCTCCCCTTTTTTACTAAAAAAATTCGGCTTATGAACGAGTATATACGGTAAGTTCCCTTTTCTCTTGACCCCCACACTGGTCCTCCGAATCCTGTCCATACTGGATATCTCCATTAAAATCCAAATCCAAATCTCCATTCTCTGTTTGACATACAGACGCCACTTGCAGTTCCCTCATTCTCACCTGGTTCCTCCAGGTTGCTATGGTTTTCTGGCACCAGTGAGAAGCGCTTGCAGTCCCCTCTTCCTCAGTCAGTTCTCAAATTAACTGTTTCATCCCTACCACTTGATTATCCAATTGATCTTTGTCGGCCTGAATCTTTTCCCAATCCACCATTTTCTTTCCCAATTCCCTATTCTGTTTCCCCATTTGTTCTATTTGAGTTTGCATTATCTGTGCTGGCCTCACTTCCCGCTCCAAATTTTCTTGGCGAGTTTTAGAATTCTCTTGTATTGTCTGTATCTCCGCACAGATTTCCCCCCTATGCACAATTGCCTTCTTTGTAGCCTGCCACAACAGCCACACTACGGCCGTTTGCTTTTTACTCGCATTAGGCCTGCACAGCTGTACGTATTTCTCAAACATATTTTCTAAAGTGTCAATTGTTACACCGGGTTCCACTGCATCCAAGGGCATGTCCCAAATACACTAATCTGCTTTTCTAACAGAGAAGGGGCTTAACTTTAGTCCACTTGGCTGCCTCCTCCTCCACCCCTTTACTTCTCTTCTTAAACCAGGGGTGGGCAAACTTTCTGGCCTGAGGGCCGCATCGAGTTTCGTAAATTGTATGGAGGGCCGGTTAGCGGAGGGGGTCGTGGCCCGGCCCTCACCTCCTATCTGCCCCCCCCCCAGGACTCCTGCCCCATCCAACCCCCCCGTTCCCTAACGGCCCCTCTGGGACCCCCGCCCCATCCAACCACCCCTTCTCCCTGTCCCCTGACTGCCCCCGGAACTGCTGCCCCTGACTGCCCCCTGCTGCCCCATCCAACCCCCCCCTCCTTCCTGACTGCCCCCCCGGGACCCCTGCCCCCATTCAACCCCTTGTTCCTCCCCGACCACCCCGCCCCCTACCCCCGCCCCCTGACCACCACACCGAACTACCCTGCCCTCTATCCAACCTCCACCCTTCTCCCTGCCCCGTTACCGCACTGCCTTGAGCACCCGTGGCTGGCTACAGCCGCGCCACCTGGCTGGAGACGGGACACGCCACCGCACAGCACAGAGCACCGGGTCAGGCCGGGCTCTGCAGCTGCGTTGCCCCAGGAGCTCACAGCCCCACCACCCAGAGCATTGCGCCAGCGGCGGAGCGAGCGAGCTGAGGCTGCGGGGGAGGGGAAACAGCAGGGGTGGGACCAGGGGCTAGCCTCCTGCGCCAGGAGCTTGGGAGCCGGGCAGGACGGTCCCGCGGGCCGTAGTTTGCCCACCTCTGTCTTAAACAGTGTTCTAAACATTGTTACAATAACACTGTGCGGTATCTCCCTGCATGCTCTCACTCACTCCCCCCACCTTTTTTTCTCACTAACATATTTTTTGAATATTTGGGGGAATTTAGGGGTAGGTGGATACACATATGGGAGCACCTCTAGGATGGAGGTATGGAGCAAAGGAGATAA
>NW_020688942.1:1752-3322 GCF_002925995.2 Terrapene triunguis | reverse complement strand
AAAAAAAAAGATCAAGAATTGGGCTTTGTTATCCTTTCCCTCAAAGACCTTTCCCATCCTTTCTGAAACAGGCCACTGTGTGTGTATGTTATCCTAGACTGCCACCCTGCAAAAAGAAAAGGTAACAGCCAACTAAGATCAAAATCTTTCCCATCTGCAGAGTTTGGAAACAAGCTGGGGAAAAAGGCAAACCAGTTATATCAGAAGGTGCTAGACCTAGGGGTGCTGCTGCACCCAATGGCTTGAAGTGGTTTCCATAATATACAGGGTTTACAGATTGGTTCAATGGCTCTCAGCACCCCCGCTATAAAAACCTGTTCCAGCACCCCTTTTTAATACTTCCTTTGATCACTGCTGGGGGGAAATTCCAATTGTTATTGCTATCCACCCCCACACAGGCATCTATTATAATGTATGATTATATTATACAAAGTATACAACCATGAGCAGCAAAATATCACTATAAGAATGCATTATTTTAAGAGACAGACTACAAGTGGAATGTGTTTATATCCATTAAGGTCATAAGTCTATTTGGCAGTGAATCATCATATACAATTTACCAGACCCCCAGCTGGTATGTAAATGTGTAATGGGGTTTCTTTGGATTATCTAAAGTTTTTCTTAGAGACATGCAGAGACTGATATATTCCTGCCTCTAAACTCTCTTTAGAGACAAACTTATTTTCGCCAGGTACAGCTAAATACCTGCATCATGGAGCGGGGGAGGCAGTGCTCCTCTGAGTTCATCAGGGCCTATTTCATTTCTGCACCCTCATTTCATCCAAGACTGTGCCAACGGTGTTGGGAGTTCTGTCCCGTCTCAATGTTTCAAAACTTGTCAATCCTGCTCCTTTAATTGGATGGAGGGGTTACTACTTTCCTTTCAGGAGCTGAACATGCTACTAACCCTAGATATTCCTGGGAACAAGAGTATGCAATGGAAGTTATTCCCAGTCTCAAGAGCCATGACTACACTAGTTTAGCTCCACCATTGCAAGCATTAGCGTTTGTATCCCATCACCTGCCAAAACTGTTTAGATCAGTGTTTTGTCCAGTCATCAACTGATGTCCACAATACAGTATTAGATAGTGTTAATGCAGTTAATAACGTTATCTGACATGATGCTGAAAAAGCTGGTAGCAGCTGATGGATTTGTCTCAACTAGGGCTTCCACCATTGTTAACGTGAGTGGACAAATGACGGGAATTTTTTTGCCATCCTTGCCCCTAGTGAAGATGGGGCAAGCATGGCAACGGGCTATCACTTAAGTAAGCTCTGGCTAGTTTGGATTGTCCAATTTCTCCACACTCTGCAGGATTGCAGTTACTTGCCACCGTTTAGACAAAGAATGGAGCAACGTTTGAAAAAAACACATTAAAACTATTTTCCTAATGACCTATTTAACATGATGTGGCCGGGATCAAGAAGTGTCAGAACAGGGATTAAACACAATACATTAACTCCTCGCTTAACGTTGTAATTATGTTCCTGAAAAATGTGACTAAGCGAAACGATGTCAAGCAAATCCAATTTCCCCATAAGAATTAATGTAAATGGGGGGGGGGG
>NW_020688942.1:0-1652 GCF_002925995.2 Terrapene triunguis | reverse complement strand
GCTGAGCCCTCAAGGGTTAACACATTGTTGTTAATGTAGCCTCTCACACAAGGCAGCACGAACACGAGGGAGGGGAGACAGCATAGCAGACAGAGACAGACACACACCTTGTGTGTGGGAGACAGAGATGCACACTGCCCCTTTAAGTAAGCTGACCCACTCTTAAGTGCATTGTCTTTTTAAGTGGATCAGGAAGTTGAGACAGCAGCTGCTGCCCCAAGCTCTCTGTCTCTCCCTGTTGGTATCCCCTCCCTGCTCTATATGGAGAAGGGGTAAGCGGGGTGCAGGAGCAGGGGGGCCGACACCCTGACATTAGCCCCTCCCTTCCCCCCCTGCCCAGCAAGCAGGAGTCTCTGGGAGCAGCTCCAAGGCAGAGGGCAGGAGCAGCACATGGCAGTGGGGGAGGAACGGCTAAAGCCGGCAATTGATACCCTGCTGGGTGACTGCAGCACAGGGAATTTAGGGGGAGCTGATAGGGGGCTGCCGGTCCACCCTGATTACAAGCCCCCACCAGCTAGCTGTAATGGGCTGCTCTTCCTGCAAGCAGTGGACAAAGCAGGCAGCTGCCAAACCACGTTAGCTGCCAAACGACGTTAGAGGGGAGCATTGCACAACTTTAAATGAGCATGTTCCCTAATTGATCAGGAACATAACGAAACAACATTAACAGGGACGACTTTCTGTATTTGGAAGCTTGAAAACATTTGCCCCCACCTCCCCATCAGCTAAATCACACTAGATATCAGCTCAGCAAGAGGTATATAAACCATGTTTTAAACAGTTTCCAAATACTGCTTCATTTGGAATATATATTCAAGTTTGATGCTATATAACAAAATCCAGCATGTCAAAATAAACAGTATTGCTCTTCCAGCCATTTGACACATGAAAACATTGATTGTGATCATACCTCACCCGAATGTAATTTATGGCTTGGGTATTAAATACTACCAGAGTTTCTGCCTTGCCAGACCAGATGGCACTGCCAGCTTTTTACAATGTGCTTCAGTGGGTGGAGGTGGAGGGGCTTGCTAATGAATCACACTGCTAGAAAAATGAGCCTCCTTCATCCAGGAACAGATTCATCTTAAAAGGCAAGCAGTACCAATTTTTTTTAAAAAATGGATTCTGTATAAGTGCATTTCTTAAATCACAGAGATCACATTAAAGCTTGCTGTCATGATATAGCCCTGACAGATGGGAGACAGCCACATGAGCCCTGGCTCCTGAACCCTGGGGAATACAGCCACTCTACCATTAACTTACCGGGAGACTATTCCATTAATGAAAAATGAGTGAGTCTGATTTATTTTCTCACTACAAACTCTTCAAGTCACAGGCAGACACAGACGTGAAGAGTTCAAGCCCTTGACTCTGGCAATTTGAAAAAGGACTGTGATTTCCCTTTTCCTCTAGGCAAAAGGATTCCTGGCTCTTTAAGAATCATGATCTCCACCTTAGAACATATTTTGGTTAGGGATTCCAATTTCAGGCTTGTAGTTGTCAGAGGTTAAGACCAGAAGGGACCACTAGATCATCTAGTCTAACCTCCTCTATATCACACCACCCAGCATGACACACTAAACCAGGGGTCGGCAACCTTTCAGAAGTGGTGTGCCGAGTCTTCATTTATTCACTCTAATTTAAGGTTT
>NW_020688941.1:0-4215 GCF_002925995.2 Terrapene triunguis | reverse complement strand
CCTGGGCTCTCCCCCCACCCGCACCTCCTGCCGCCCCAGCTCTGGGCTCTCCCCCAAAGAAAGAATTGGGTGGACTAAATGGACAGTGCACCTCTCTATCTGAAGCCTAGCAAGGCAGGTACGTGGATCCCACTAGAATTTAAAATGAAAAGTAAGGGAGGGGAGGCTCTACTAGACTGGGCAGTTTTAGATACAGTACCAGGCACATAGGGGGATTTACACTTCTGAGCCATGGAAGCAGAAATTGACTTTTCTTTTCCAGATTTAGCTAATATTCAGAAAGGGAATCCAGCACCTGCCTTCCAGATTTGAACACCCTCAAAATTCAGGAGTGCTCAAGCTCAATTTGGTCAGCTGTTACTTCATTTCTCCCAAATCAAATATACTGATCCACTGTAACTTGCTGTAGAAAAAGTAGAATAAATTGAGCAAGAAATGCTTCCCAGTGGTTATTAGGACTGGAATTGCTATTTTCAACAGCCATTGCTTTTTTATTATTATTATTATTATTAAAGTTTTAGTTTTATTTGTTTAAAAGGAAGACAGTGATATTGCATTGGCAAATTCCCCATAGAAACAAAGAATGGAACAAAAGAATAATAAAGGCACCTCAACTTTTCCTCATTTATGTAGGACAGTCTTATAATATGCATCCAGATAGCCTTCAATCACACAAGCTGAAAATTGTTCCACTTTACTGCAGTTCTGTAACCATATGGGAACCAATCCTGTCTGTGTTCTGTGCATATCCAAAATTCCTGCTGAATGACCTGCCCTGGGAGAGAGTTACCAGTGACCCAGGGCTAGGGTGACCAGACAGCAAGTGTGAAAAATCGGGATGGGGGTGGGGGGTAATAGGAGCCTATATAAGAAAAAGCCCCAAATATCGGGACTGTCCCTATAAAATCGGGACATCTGGTCACCCTGCCCAGGGCTGGGGCGGCAGGAGGGTGCAGTGGGGGGGGGCAGCCAAAATTTTTTTTGCTTGGGGCAGCAAAAAACCTAGAGCCGGCCCTGGTTACAGTCGTGGGAAAGACATGGGAGCTCTGTTTGTAACCGGGAGTACAGCCTGGGATTGGGCTAACCGCAGCTGCACAGACAGGGTCGCGACTCTATATTTTTTGCCACCCCAAGCACAGCAGTCAGGCGGGCTTCGGCGGCATGCCTGCGGGCGGTTCGCGGTCACGTGGATTCGGCGGCGTTTCTGCGGGTGGTCTGCCGGTCCCGCAGCTTCAGCGTACTTGCCACCGAATTGCCGCCGAAACTGCGGGACCGGCCACCGGCGGACCTCCCGCGGGCACGCCGCCGAAGCCCGCCTGACTGCAGCCCTCACAGCGACCGACACGCCGCCCCCCGCGGCTTGCCGCCCCAGGCACGTGCTTACTGCGCTGGTGCCTGGAGCCGCCCCTGTGCACAGAGTTGCCAGGTAGGTTAACCCGAATTAGCTAACGTGGGTTGAGAACACACAGAGACATACTGCAGGGCTGTTTGGAGCCCTTGGGCCCCACAAAGAGGGCACTGCCGTGATGGCCAGATGGACGGAAGGACAAATCTGCTGTTGCTTTGCGGATGCTTTGTGCCACTGGGCTGCTGCAAGAGCTGGCCCTGGAAGGACCCTCCCACTGCTGGGAGCTCATCCAGTCAGTATTGCAGCTCCTAGGTGGCCCCCGCTCAGTGCACAGCTGGGGAAATGGAGGTGCGCATACAGACAACGGGACCACTGTGCTGGTGCAGCAGGCACAAAGTCAGTTCATGTGGTTAGTTAGAATTGGATTGGTCCCGATCCCCAGACTTTCTGCTAAGTTTATGTAGCTGATACCTTCATATTCCTATTCAACAAGCTGTGGATTGTCTGCACCCCTGAGCAACGTAGCTTGGTTGACCTAATTCTTTAGTGTAGACCAGGCGTAAGAAAGGCCAAGTGTAGGCTGAGCTATCAAGAGTTCCTGTTGCTCTCTTATCCTAGATTGTGGAGTACTCTTCATGCACAGGGTTAAATCAGCGTTTGAGAGATTTCAGATGAGACTGAAGTAACTCCTGCAATCTCGGGACTAATCTCACACTCAATTGTCCCTCAGTCGTTTCCTCACAAGCGCACACTCAAACCCACCCACTCCTGTTCTCACTTATAGCCACAACCTGCCCACTCACACAACCACAAACGAGCCAACAACAAACAAGACCTTGAAACGAATAACACTGCTTTGCCTACAGGCTGGGAAGGTAGAAAGCAAGAGCTACTTGTATTATTAAATACGGAGGGGGAGTGCTCAGCTGTTATGATGAAGGGGTTCATATAAATGCCTAAACACATTATAATTCCTAGCTCTTACATAGGGTTTTGCATCAGTACAGCTCAGTGTCTGCATCCCCATTTTACAGTTAGAGAAACTGAGGCACAGAGTGGGGAAATGACTTTCCCAAGGTCGCCCAGTAGCAGTCCTAGATTAGAACTCAGCTCACCTGAGTCCCTGTTGAGTGTGTTAGCCACTAGGCCACACTGTCTCCCTGGACAGCTAGATAGAATGGGCCAGGTTCTATCAGTTTGCAGGGGCTGAGGATATGGCCCATTACTCACACACATCCACACTGCGTAAAAGGGTTCTCCTGGAGCAATTCGATTTTGCAGGCCCGTAATGTTATGCTGTGTAAGGGCTTCATATCATGAGCCCAATTCTCATTTAAATGCATATGACACCCACTTGAAGAGATTCTGTACACCCTGCCAGAGCTGTGTAAAGGGCCCCTCGTGTAAATAAGAACCTAATACTGTATGTCAAGGACTCAGCAAGTGGCTTGGATTGCTTTTTCCCTTTGCTACCTCAGCAGGGTTTTGGTGTGGTTTTTTTTTTTTTAATGCATCTTGTATCCTACAATTTTTAAGGTGGCACCGAGGCGCTTGCTGTACACGTCCAAAAACGCCCAGGACAACAATCCAGGTTGGGAATAAATAAAATACACCAGGAACCACACCTTCATTGCAGCATTTCCTGGAGCACAACACACAACCTTAAATGCACCCATAAACACTGTAGGCCAAAACCAACTGGGAACTTACTTTAAATCAGAAGTCGGCAACCTTTCAGAAGTGGTGTGCCGAGTCTTCATTCATTCACTCTGATTTAAGGTTTTGCGTGCCAGTCATACATTTTAACGTTTTTAGAAGGTCTCTTTCTATAAGTCTATAGAACTAAACTATTGTTGTATGTAAAGTAAATAAGGTTTTAAACATGTTTAAGAAGCTTCATTTAAAATTAAATTAAAATGCAGAGCCCCCCAGACCGGTGGCCAGAACCCGGGCAGTGTGAGTGCCACTAAAAATCAGCTCCAGGGCCGCCTTTGGCAAGCATGCCATAGGTTGCCTACCCCTGCTCTACATTAAAAAAAAATAGGAAATGAGAGAATCCAATTAAAGGCCAGGTCTAGCACCTAGCAGCTATCCCCAGGTGGTAGCAGCGTCTGTAAAAGTCATGCTCAGACTATTTTTCACATCTATTTTCAGTCGTCCCGACAATTAGGGGGACTCCTCTAATCCTAATTTCCATATCGTTCCGCCCCAAAACACGTGGGGACGCTGGCAAGAGCGCATGATGCTGCATTTTCAGCTGCTTTGCAGCAACTACTGAGGATGGTCACTTGACTTCTAAAAAGCGCCTGCAGTGCAAACCTTTGCAAGGCTTGTCCAATCCAGATGTGGCAGAAGCAAACATATGGAGAGAATCTCTAGCCTGAACTCTCTGAAGATCTGATAGCAGAGGGTTTTTTAATTTTACTAGCCATAGGCATAATTAGTTCCAATGGCTGGAAGCTGAAGCAAAAAAAAATCCAGGCAAGAAATAAGGCAAAACGTTTAACAGTGAGGGAAATTAACCGCTGGAATAACTTTCCTAAGGATGCGGTGGGTTCTCCCTCACTCAGTCTTTAATCAAGACTGGATGTCTTTCTGAAAGATATGGTCTAGCTCAACCACAAGATATGGGCTTGATGCAGGGATTGCTGGGTGAAATCCTCTGGCCTGCATTATGCCGGAGGTCAGACTAGGAGGTCCCTTTTATCAGGTCTGGGAGCTCATCAGTCAATTAACTGCCAATCGGCCACCTAGGCAATTAATTTCATACAGGCAGAGCTGCCACATATCCAGGTTTTGCCAGAATCATCCCTTTTTTGGAGTTAGCTTTCCTGGGAAATCAGTAAGGGTGCTCAGTACACGCTGCC
>NW_020688940.1:0-1319 GCF_002925995.2 Terrapene triunguis | reverse complement strand
CAGTGCCTAAGAGCGCTGTCTGCTGGAAGTCACTGACCATGATGTCTTGCAGTCCTAGCATGTTTTACCCCTAGCCAGGGCCAGCTCCAGGCACCAGCTGAGCAAGCTGGTGCTTGGGGCGGCAGCTTGTAGGAGGTGGCATTCCGCCCAAACATAGGGCGGCATGGCCGCTTTTGTTGTTGTTGTTGTTGTTCTTCCGCTCCGGCCGCCCTGTAGGGGGCAGCGGCATGGAGGACGGGAGTGCCCTGGAGCAAGCCTGGCAGGGCAGCCTGCGTCCTTCCCTCCCAGCCGACCGGAGCAGTGTGGAGCCCTCCCGGCAGGGGGCACGGCGGGAGGGGCCGTGTGGTAGCGCCCCGCTGAAGCCCTGGCCGCCCCCCTTCTCTCTCTCCCCCCGCTCCCTTCCCCTCCCCCCGCTAGCCGGGGCACATCTGCAGGGCAGGGAGTCCCCTTGCACCCTGGCTCCGGCCGTGCCCCAGGTTTTTTTTGTTTTTGTATGCCTTTCCGGCCACCGCGGTTTTGTTTTTTTTATTTTTTTTTGCTTGGGCGGCCAGAATGCCAGAGCCAGCCCTGCCCCTAGCTCCAATAACTGCTAGGATTGTTTGTTCATTCTAGTTTTCTATAATTGCTCACCTTCAAGGCAGCATTCTTCATACTTCACCATCCTCTCTCCTTGTTTTTTTTTTGATTGTTTGCTGGCACAGAAACATCAATTAACATGGGCTTGTTTGCTGTCTTTTTCTACAACTATGTCTGGCCTGTTTGACTGCACCATTCAGTCTGTGACAATTGCCAGATTCCATAAATCTTACCATCTTCATTCTCTAGAGCGCTTTCAGCTTTGTGTTCGTAATAGCACAGTTTGTGGCAAGTATGAATTTGTACAGAGGTTCCAGTGCAGACACTTGGCAAATTTAGAGTGTCTGTTCATATATTCTCTCCTAGATAGACTCTAGCAGTTGCTCAACGCATGCTCCACCATCTCTTCCTTTTTAGAACACGTTCTGCGACTCGGGGAGCAGTTGTCGGTGAATTTTACTTCTTACATAATTAAACCCCGTAAGGATTTTTCTTATCCACTCATTATGAGGCTCTGCCTCTTTTTTTTCCCCAGGGATCCTTCTACAAGTCATGAGTTTGTCAATCTTCTATCACCAATAGCTTTGATCTCTCTCCACCACTGTCCGTGCATTAATCTCTGTGTAAACCTTTCAAATCTTTTTTGGCAGGTTGCTTTCTCCTTTCTTTCATGCTTTCTTGGGCTTGGATGCAGCTCTGTCTTGCTTGTTATCGTGACCGGATGATCTTTATTCTGGTTAACT
>NW_020688939.1:1173-2945 GCF_002925995.2 Terrapene triunguis | reverse complement strand
CTCAGACCATTTCTCCAATTTGTCCAGATCATTTTGAATTATGACCCAATCTTCCAAAGCAGTTGCAATCCCTCCCAGTTTGGTATCATCTGGGAACTTAATAAGCGTACTTTTTATGCCAATATCTAAGTCGTTGATGAAGATATTGAACAGAGACGGTCCCAAAACAGACCCCTGCGGAACCCCACTTGTTATGCCTTTCCAGCAGGATTGGGAACCATTATTAACTACTCTCTGTTATTACCTTTCTCTGACAGACTGAAGAGCCCATCATCAAATATTTGATCCTCATGCAGGTACACAGATTGTGTTTATGCATCCATCGCATTAGCCCTTTTGGCCACAGCATCACACTGGGAGATCATCTCCAACTGATTATCCACTACAACCCCATATCTTTTTCAGAGTCACTGCTTCCCAGCATAGAAGCCCCCCAGTCAGGTGAGTATGGCTTCCATTCTTTGTCCTAGATGTACACACTTACCCATATTAAAACTTGTAATGTTTCTATCCCGCATTTCACTGATTCAAAGTGTTATTTAATAACCTGCATAAAGAATTGTAAGTTCATAGAAAGAATCTGAGTTGGTCTCTGGCATATAGAATTTTCCCAGTCTTTAGCTATCAATGTGGGATGCCACTATAAAAAACTTGTTTCCATTAACTCACCACTATCAGAAAAAAATCTTCCTTGGGCTCAGTCAAGGGGTATATATTTATGGGGAAGAATGGCTGAGAAACAAGGAAGTGGGAGGAAAACTACTGGAGAAGACAGCTGTGCAGCATTTTAAGACTTTTTTCCTCACTTGTGACTCAACCTATTTACTTTGCACCTACAAAGCCCTTGTAGGGGGTTGTCCTGTTGCAAGACTGGTAGGAGAGTGAAGTAGAGCACCATGTCTGAACATGTTCTCTTGGTACCCAATAAAGTGTACAGTAAAAAAAGATAAGCACTTAATAGCCATCATCATTCTATTAGCAAACCCTAGTGAAAACCCGCCCTCCTCTTGGTGACTTGCCAGGGCCCCAATGTTCTCCAGCTGCTACATATTGTCTCACTAGATTACAATTATACAGAATTTGGCAGTGGGTTTTAAAGAAACCTAGGCTGTTACATACACCAATCTACACTAAAAGAATGTTATTTAGGTCGCAAAGTCAATGATTCAAAAGAAAGGAAATGCCACAATGAAGGTTGCCCGTGCAACTTTAATTCTGTTCCCCTATGCATATACATCATGATGTAGTCCAATGATCACACACTATTTTGTTTCACAGGCATCTGCTTCTTAGTGCACAGGATGGATGATGCTCAGGGAATGAATCAGCTGTGTAATGACTAGAGTGTTTTCAACAGGATCGCTACCCCACTGCTGCAGAAATTAGGACGTGGTGTATAGTGAATAAGAGTTTGTCTACACAGAGAAATTAGCTGAACAGTTGTTCCACAATAGCTCCTTCTGTGAACACTGTATCGGAACCAAAGTCACTTTAATTCCAGAATAATTAGTGCACTTCCATAGCAATTTTTCTGGAATAAAGTGACTTATTCCAGAACAGCATCCACACAAGGAGCTATTCGTGAACAGTTTATCCTGCTACAGCTAGTCCATTCAATTTCCCCATATAGGCAAGCCTTAAGGAAGGCTTTTCTACAGAAAGAGTAAGGCTGACCACATGGTTAAGATAACAGACTACCACCCACAAAAAAGTGCGTTCTATCCTGTTTGCGAACAGGGGCTGCTAACAGGGAGTTTCGCAAGGGAGTTCTC
>NW_020688939.1:0-1163 GCF_002925995.2 Terrapene triunguis | reverse complement strand
TGGAAGCTGTGAGCTTCAAAGGAAGGTTTGAAACCAGGAAGCCTCTGTGGACAGGGGGCTGCAGACGGGAGTTTGACAGAGGGAGGCTTACGATGGTTAGGAAGACCCGCAACACCTGTGCCAGCACTGCTTCTGTCTCCTCCACCTGCGCCTGTAGCCAGACAGAGCGCCTGAGCATGGATGCTTCTACCCAGATCCTGGTGTGGTTTTGCAGAGACTGTAACTTGCAATTTCCACTTACTGATATCCAGGCTGAGGGGACCATCCAATGTGAAAGGTGCCTGCTGGTGGAATCTCTCAGGCAGCAGGTGGGAGAGCTACAGGAGGAGGTGGCTAGGTTGAGAAGCATCCGAATCCACGAGCAATTCCTGGACAGTGTCCATGTGGAGACAGCTGAGGTAGCTGTCCCAGGACACAGGACTGCTGATACACCACTGGTGGAGGAGGAGATGGCTCAGGGTGCACACTGGCAGCTGGTTACTTCTGGCAGCAGGCAGTGCTCCACCCCTGCTCCGAACCCTCCCGCTGTGGTAATAGGTAACCGTTATGCTCTTCTTGATACAGGAAAGAAGGCATCACCCCCTACAGTAAAGGAGGAGAAGCCTCGTACCCCTAAGGCTGGGAGGTCTGCTGCCACCACTGCGAATAGGAAACATAGGGTAGTGGTGGTCGGAGACTCTCTGCTGAGGGGGACGGAGGCGCCCATCTGTCGCCCTGACATTTCATCTCGGGAGGTATGCTGCCTGCCGGGAGCCCGTATCCGAGACGTTACGGAGGCATTGTCGAGGATTATCCAGCCCTCTGACTACTACCCCATGCTACCCATCCATGTGGGCACAAATGATACTGCGCGGTGTGACACTGAGCGGATCAAGAGTGACTACAGGGCTCTGGGAGTACGGGTGAAGGAGTTTGGAGCGCAGGTGGTATTCTCTTCGATTCTTCCTGTCAAAGGTAGGGGCCCGGGCAGAGACAGATGCATCATGGAGGTGAATGCCTGGCTGCGAAGATGGTGTCGCCAGGAGGGCTTTGGCTTCCTAGACCACGGGATGCTATTTGAGGAAGGACTGCTAGGCAGAGATGGTGTTCACCTTTCAAGGAGGGGAAAGACCCTATTTGGACACAGACTGGCTAACCTAGTGAGGAGGGCTTTAAACTAGGTT
>NW_020688938.1:580-3625 GCF_002925995.2 Terrapene triunguis | reverse complement strand
GGAGGGTGGCGAGCCCGGCTGTGGCCCCGCTCTCCCCGGCGGCCGGAGCGCCGCGCCGCCCCCCTCCAGGTGCCGCCCCAAGCACCAGCTTGGGTGCCTGGTGCCTGGAGCCGGCCCTGCATGAGCTCCCCTGACTGAATCAACACTGCTCTGTAGCACAGCACCTCTTAGCAGCAGTCTGGGTCATTGCTGAAGGCCTGATCATAGCTGGGTGGGAAACAGTTTTCCCATCATGAGAAAATTGTCAAGACATCAAAATAGTTTCCTGTCCCAAATCAGGACAAAAAGCTGAAATCTGGAAAAATTTCATTAACCAAAATCTTAAGGGAAAAAAAATTGATTCAGCTCAGTTGAAGTGTTTCACATCAATCATTTCAAAGCATTTAGTTTTGATTTCAATTGCTTTCTCCTCCCGCCCCCATTTTTAAAAACTATAATTAGAGCTAAAATCAAAACATTGCCTTGAATGGAAATGTGGGGATTTTTCATTTTGAAAATGCCAAAACAAAACATTGAGACAATTTGGAAATTTTTTCCTGGTTCCTGCAAAAAATGTTTGGGGTCTGATAAATTGGCATTTTTTGATATAAAAAAGGTTCATCAAAAAAAATGACCAGCCAGCTTCAATCCAGATTCAGAGGGAAAAGGGCAACACCAAGCCGCGTGAAATAAAATTTTTTATATCTCTGTTAAAGGACTGAGTCAACCTAATTAATTTTGATGTCTGGTGATTCCAGATTCCCTTTTGTCTGTGACCTCATCCAGAAATGTAGCACTTGTTCATCTCTCCAAGGGGCTGTATCTCTCTCTCTCTCTCTCTCTCTCACTGTCTGGTTCCAAAATAGTTTTGCATATTAAGGATTTCTTATTTATGTAGCATTAATATGTACTAAATCAATTATTTTCCAAGTCACAGCTTCCCTTGCATCCTGTCCTGGCCAGGCTGACACACCGGATGGGCCAGGAAAAGAAATTAGATCATACACAATCTGTTACTCATTTTAGTTCCCTTTTTATTAAAGACACAGCTAAAACAAAAACAAAATGGTGGGGGATGGATGCTCAGCAAGTGTAAAGTGGTATAGCTCCACTGCATGCAATGATCAGAATGAGTCAATTTACAGCTGCTGAGAATCTGGCCTATATACATATATATATAAATAAAAGTAAGGGGGAATTCATCCTCTCTCTGCACTGGTGCGAGCAGAGAATCAAAGGAGACACAGCTTATACTTCCCCTACTCAGCTCCTGCATCCCCCAGTGTAGATTACTGCTTCCGCAACCCGCACCCTTGCAGCACCACCCACTATGGGCCACTGGACAGATGCAGAATAAATAAGGCATAGATCTACCGTGGCCACAACCCCACCTGCCCCGATCCACCCCCATCCTCCTCAAACTCACCCCACCTTGTCCCAGAACACCCCCTGCGCTGGTGGTACAACGCTGGGAAAATGGCTTTGTGCCAAGTGCCTGGGCCTCCTGCACCAGGGAATATTCCTTGGCAGTGGGGAGGAAGGAGGTTGTGTCTCCCTTGCAGTTCATTTGGATGATTAAAAAGCTAAAGGGATTTTTAAATTTTGAATGGCCTTTTCACCATTTCTGTTATCTATTTACTATTTGCCCTAGGCTTTGAAGAGGAAAGCGAGACTGGTGGGTTTTACTTACATCCTCCTCTCAGTGACACCTGTGTAAATACAGAGGACCCCTAAAGTCAGTACAGTGACCCAACTTTACACCAGTGTAACTGGGATCAAAATCTGGCTCTGTCTAGATGGTTTCCCTTTTTGCTACTCATGGACCACCATGATAGTGTTGGGTCTAGTGGCTTCATAGCACTACAGGAAAATGTGAGAATCTCTCTCTCTCTCTCTCTCTCTCTCTCTATATATATATATACACACACACACCCCTATGGCTGTTTTCACTCATTTTATTTTTACTAAATCATGAAAACATCTCTATTCATATTGGGAGAAAGATCCTGAACTCAGTCCTTATCGGGTCACAACTCCCACTAAAGGAGCCAATCCTCAGATCCTAACAGCCAAAAGTGACACTGGGCCCAATCCTGAGAAGTGTGTAGAAAACAGGAAATGTGGATACTCCGCCTAAGTGGAAACTTTGCCTGAGTAAAAACAGAGACAGAAGATGCAAGGCCTCTGGGTAGGTGCAGGAGGGCATGAGAGTGCATGAGCAACATTTCCCCAGCCCCTTCTTTAAGTCCCCTATGCAGGAGCCAGTCACAAAGGGAATCTCTATGCTCACTGAGTGCATGGACTTTTCACCTAGTTCTGCTGCTGGGAATAGGCTCTGTGAAGGATGAGCGGCATTCTCTCTAATGGTGGTGCAGTGCTTCCTAGATCCAGGAGCGCATTTACCATGAAACAAACTGTGTGATGGCATGGGCCCCCCCTAACAACAGGGGAGCCCCCAAAATTCAGGACAAATATCTGACAACCTGCCCCCGAGTCCCAGCCAGCAGCGCAGCAGGGCTCAGGCAGGCAGGCTGCCTGCATGCAGTGGCCAGTGGCCCCACGCCACTCCTGGAAGTGGCCGGCTGCTGGCATGTCTCTGTGTGCCCCTGGTGGGAGGGAGGAACCCGTTGCCCTACTCCCCCTCCAAAGGGCATGCAGAGACATGCCAGCAGCAGGGCTAAGGGGGCTCCCTGCCCGCTCTGCCTCCCTCCCTCCGTGCCGCTTAGCTCCTGGAAGCGGACTGCGCCCCCCTCCTCTAGGGTTACCATCCATCCGGGCTTCCCTGGACATGTCCGGCTTTTTCAGCTTTAAATGGCCGTCCGGGGGGGATTTCTAATAAAGTAGAAATGTCCGGGATTTCCCCCTTCCCCTCATGCAGAGTGCGGTGCGGCTGATTGGATGGCTGGGCCTGATTGAAAGCCGCTCGCAGCCACTGGGGCCTCTAGCAGCCAGAGTCCCTCCCCCTCCCCCGCTCCCTCCTCCCCCGCAGAGCAGCGCCACAGTGTTTGGCTGCACGTGGAGCTCGCAGCTCTCCCTTGGCCTGGTGGCGGGGGGGGGGGGGGGGGG
>NW_020688938.1:0-480 GCF_002925995.2 Terrapene triunguis | reverse complement strand
GTTGGGGCAGTCGGGGACAGAAAGCAGGGAGACTTAGATAGGGGGTGGGGTCCTGGGGGCAGTTAGGGTGGGGGGGGTCTCAGGAGAGGACAGTCAGGGGACAGGTAGGGGGCAGGGGAAGTCTGAGGGGGGTGGGAAGTGGGAGGGGGCGGGGCTAGGGCGGCACCCCGTGTCCTTTTTTTTGATTGTTGAAATAAGGTAACCCTACCCTCCTCCCCCGGCTAGGAGCCACTGCCAGAGGGGTGTGTGTGCTGGTCACTTTCGGAGCCGCGCCTCCCCCCACCCTCCTCCTGCACCCCAACCCCCTGCCCCAGCCCAAAATCTGCACCCTACACCCAAACTTCCTCCCAGAGCCTGCACCCCTCACCCCCTACCAACCCCCTGCCCCAGCCCAGAGCCCGCACCCAAACTTCCTCCCAGAGCCCAACCCCTTGCACTCCTCCTCCCACACCCCAACCCCCTGCCCCAGCCCAGAGCCTG